>NC_140253.1:20653804-20684415 GCF_949987555.1 Borostomias antarcticus
AATCCAGCTTTCCGCCCTTTATAAGAATCCAAAGATCATATTAATAAAGATATACCCATAACAACATCTATAAAATATAATTAGGCAGAAATAATTACTGCTTAAATACTTTTATTTTCAGTCATAAGACATTTAATTAGTTGAAGTGCACACTCATGTGAAATCAGATGATCTGGGAGTTTCTCCACAAACAACACCAACTTTGTGTTCCAACTTTGCTAAATTGATGGCTAATTGCCTTACTAGCTAGGTACAAGTGCTTTCTAACTGAATAAAGTTTCTACTTTGTTGTGGCTAGGTAATGGGCCGATTGTTAACTTATCTCGACACATGCGCAGTTGACCGTTCTCTGCGTTGATGGCAACTAGCCTCAAATACCACACATATAAACAATAAATACAAAACCGCCTGGCTGGCTCATCGGCAGGGGAAGGCTCATTAATATTCATAAGAGAAACACTACCTGACTGGCCTGTGAAATGTTGCTGCAAGATCTCTTATCCATGAGTAGCATACATGGTGGCCCTTGATTATAGATAACTATACTGACTCAAATACATGTGTTGACCCAGAAATAAAGTGTCAGGAGTCCGTAATCCAAATTTTCTTTTATTTACTTTCTTTTTCTACAATTGCCAGAGGCGTCATAACATGTCAGTTCTCAACACGAACCCCAATAAAAATGGTATATATATACAAATTAAATCCAGGTGCGTGCCACTACAATTAGCGCATCAATAATGGTCCACAAAAGTGTGTGGCTCTGGAATGCACTCAGCCTATACGGGAACGCGCTCGGGCCTATAATGAAAACAACAACATTAGAAATACGGCAGTGGCTAGTTGCAAAACTAGAATGGAGAAGTAAGACGCCTCCTTCCCTCCACTAGTCTGGGGGTCCACCTTGGGCAAGTGGTAGTACCCCCTAGCCCCCCTACCTGGGGTTACAGGCAAAAACCCTGATGACAAAACAACCTAAAGGAAGAGAGACCCGGCCCGGAGGAAGCCCGGGGCCCTCGTCTGGAGCCAGGCCCAGACGGAGGGCCCGCATGCGAGCGCCTGGTGGCCGGGCTTACCACGGAGCCCGGCCGGGCCCAGCCCGAATAAGCAACGTGGAAGCACCATCTCCTCCTCCATCGTCCCGTGGACCCACCACCCGCGGGAGGAATTGTCGGGGTCGGGTGCGCTGCCAACTAGGTGGTGGTGAAGGCGGGGGACACCGACGGACCGGACCCGGGCGGCAAAGGCTGGCTCTGGGGACATGGAACGTGACCTCGCTGGGGGGGAAGGAGCCGGAGCTTGTGAGGGAGGTGGAGCGATACCAATTACACCTGGTGGGGCTAACCTCCACGCACAGCACCGGCGCCGGAACCAAACTCCTGGATAGGGGTTGGACCCTGTTCTTCTCCGGAGTTGCTCACGGTATGAGGCGTAAGGCAGGTGTGGCTATACTAGCTAGCCCCCAGCTGAGCGCCTCTGTGCTGGAGTTCACCCCAGTGGACGAGAGGGTCGCCTCCCTGCGCCTTAGGACTGTGGGGGGGGGGACTCTGACTGTGGTTTGTGCTTATGCACCGAACAGCAGTTCAGAGTACTCAGCCTTCCTGCAGACCCTGAGTGGAGTCCTTTTGGGGGCTCCTGCAGGGGACTCCAGTGTCCTACTGGGGGACTTCAATGCACACGTAGGCAATGATGGAGAAACTTGGAGGGGCGTGATTGGGAGGCATGGCCACCACGATCTGAACCCGAGTGGTGTTTTGTTGTTGGACTTCTGTGCTAGTCACGGTTTGTCCATAACAAACACCATGTTCGAACACAAGGATGCCCACAAGTACACCTGGCATCAGAACACCTTAGGCCGAAGGTCGATGATCGATTTCGTTATCGTATCATCTGATCTGAGGCCATGCGTTTTGGACACTCGGGTAAAGAGAGGGGCAGAGCTGTCCACTGATCACCATCTGGTGGTGAGCTGGTTTCGATGGCGGGGGAAACTTCTGGACAGACCTGGAAAACCCAAGCGTGTAGTGAGGGTGAACTGGGAACGTCTGGAGGAAGAGCCTGTCCGGAGAGATTTCAATTGCCACCTCCGGCGGAGCTTCTCAGGCATCCCTGTGGAGGTTGGGGACATCGAGCATGAGTGGTCGGTGTTCAAAGCCTCCATTGCTGAAGCTGCGGCTGGGAGCTGTGGCCTGAGGGCCATAGGTACCTCAAGGGGCGGTAACCCTCGGACACCGTGGTGGACAGCGGTGGTGAGGGAAGCCGTCCGACTGAAGAAGGAGGCCTTCCGGGTTATGTTAGCCCGGGAGACCCCAGAAACAGTTGCAGGGTATCGACTGGCCCGGAGGGCTGCGGCTTCGGCCGTGACCAAGGCAAAGCAGCGGGTGTGGGAGGAGTTCGGAGAAACCATGGAGAAGGACTTTCGGTCGGCACCAAAGTGTTTCTGGAAGACCATCAGACACCTCAGGAAGGGAAAGCGGGGGACCATCCAAGCTGTATACAGCAAGGAGGGGACACTGCTGACCTCAACTGAGGAGGTTGTTGAGCGTTGGAAGGAGCACTTTGAGGAACTCCTGAACCCGACTAATCCACCCTCTACGATCGAGGCAGAGCCGGAAGATGATGGGGGGTCGTCAATGTCCTTGGAGGAGGTCACTGAGGTAGTCAAACAACTCCACAGTGGCAGAGCCCCAGGGACTGATGAGATCCGTCCAGAAATGCTGAAGGCGCTGGGTGTAGAGGGGCTGTCTTGGTTGACACGCCTCTGTAACATTGCGTGGAAGTCTGGGTCAGTGCCGAAGGAGTGGCAGACTGGGGTGGTGGTCCCAATATTCAAAAAAGGGGACCAGAGGGTGTGTGCGAATTATAGAGGCATCACATTACTCAGCCTCCCAGGGAAAGTTTACTCCAAGGTGCTGGAAAGGAGGGTCCGGCCGATAGTCGAACCTCAGATCGAAGAGGAACAATGCGGATTTCGTCCTGGTCGTGGAACTACCGACCAGCTCTTCACTCTCGCAAGGATCTTGGAGGGGGCGTGGGAGTTTGCCCAACCTGTCTACATGTGTTTTGTGGACTTGGAGAAGGCTTACGACCGGGTCCCCCGAGAGGTCTTGTGGAGGGTTATGCGGGAGTATGGGGTGAGGGGGTCCCTACTTAGGGCCATCCAATCCCTGTACACCCAGAGCGAGAGCTGTGTCCGGGTCCTCGGCAGTAAGTCGTCTTCCTTTCCGGTGGGTGTTGGCCTCCGCCAGGGCTGCGCTTTGTCACCAATCCTGTTTGTGATTTTCATGGACAGGATATCGAGGCGTAGCCGGGGGGAGGTGGGTTTGCAGTTCGGTGAGCTGGGGATCACGTCACTGCTTTTTGCAGATGATGTGGTCCTTATGGCATCAGCTGCCTGCGACCTCCAGCACTCTCTGGATAGGTTCGCAACTGAGTGTGAAGCGGCTGGGATGAGAATAAGCACTTCTAAATCTGAGGCCATGGTTCTCAGCAGGAAACCGGTGGCCTGTCCGCTCCGAGTAGGAAATGAGTCCTTACCCCAAGTGAAGGAGTTCAAGTATCTGGGGGTCTTGTTCACGAGTGAGGGAACCATGGAGAGGGAGTTTGGCCGGAGAATCGGAGCAGCTGGTGCGGTTCTGCAGTCGCTTTACCGCACTGTTGTGACGAAAAGAGAGCTGAGCCAAAAGGCAAAGCTCTCGATCTACCGGTCTATCTTCGTCCCCACCCTCACCTATGGTCATGAAGGATGGGTCATGACCGAAAGAACGAGATCACGGATACAAGCGGCCGAAATGAGTTTTCTCCGGAGGGTGGCTGGGGTCTCACTGAGAGATCGGGTGAGAAGTTCAGTCATCCGGGAGAGACTCGGAGTAGAGCCGCTGCTCCTTTGCGTCGAAAGGAGCCAGTTGAGGTGGTTCGGGCATCTAGTGAGGATGCCTCCTGGGCGCCTCCCTAGGGAGGTGTTCCAGGCGTGTCCGGCTGGGAGGAGGCCGCGGGGTAGACCCAGGACTAGGTGGCGGGACTACATCTCCGCACTGGCCTGTGAGCGGCTAAAGATTCCCCAGGCAGAGCTGGTTGATGCTGCTAGGGAAAGGGATGTCTGGGGCCCCCTGCTGGAGCTGCTGCCTCCGCGACCCGACCCTGGATAAGCGGATGAAGATGATGATGATGATGATGATGAACATTAGAAATACATAACACTGTTCCAACAACAAAATATGGATAGTAAATCAACTGCACACTTATAGGCTATATTTACTAAATGTAGGCCATAGTAACCCAAAGCAAATGACATGTAGGATAGAAAGTTTCAACAACATGGGTTGACTTTTCTTTTTTCTTTTACAATGTACAGGTTTTGT
Source organism: Borostomias antarcticus (assembly GCF_949987555.1). Lineage (NCBI taxonomy): Eukaryota > Metazoa > Chordata > Actinopteri > Stomiiformes > Stomiidae > Borostomias > Borostomias antarcticus. Next base: position 20,658,166 of record NC_140253.1, read on the forward strand.
TGGTGAGGCCCAAACAATACTGAGCATTGTGTCAGAGGTTTTCAATGATATTGAGTCGGAATGCTGTGAGGATGAAGATAGCATGAATGGTCTTGATGTACTTGGAAACATTCTAATAGTCATTGCTATAAATTACTGTAGCCTGAATTGCAAAATTCAATATTGTCCTCATAATGTCTACTTCTCAGATTATCCTACGTTAAATACAGCCATTTACTGCGCTGGAACACCTACACTAACCTGGACCTGCCCTTCGCCGTGCAACGACCTGAAACCGGAGAGACGCATCATTGACAGGTTCCCTCGCTCACATTACCGACTGTCCGTCATCAAAGTGCCATCGCTGGTGCAGCCGGTAGCTTGCAAACCCGTCAAGAGATGGACCGTCCGGAAGTCTAACTGGCAGTCATTTGCAGCAGAGACGGAAAGAAGAGTCGCTGGTCTCCCAGACCCAGAAGCTGGCGATGTGGATGCCGGGTACGCAGCCTCCTGTAAGGTCCTCATCAGTGCAGCAAAGAGGAACATACCCGCGTTGCTTCAACAAGAACTACATCCCGGGCCGGGACCAAGAGAGTGCAGCCACCTTCTGCGCGACCACCAGCAGGCTAGCTCCAGAAAAGAAGTGGACGCGACTGCAGCAGCACTACTCTGGAAGCTGGACGCCACCCCAAGGACCAGGTGGAACTACTGTACAATGCCCCCCTGGTGCCGGGTGACAGGAGAAGCCGTCGCGTCCCAGCTCCTGAAGAGTGGACGCTTCCCGGATGCAGACAAAAACTTTGCCCGCCGAGGTACTTTGGGGCTTGCTGGAACTCCAGGCGCTTCGCTCTCCAGGGCGGCCAGTGCCGATGCCATTCTGTCAGGTGACTTCACAGCAGCTGAACTCTGTGAAGTCACCTGAGAGTGTGGCCGTCAGCAAACTAAACTGACCAACATGGAAGGTGACGGAAGACGGTCTCAATCGAGACATGGCCACCCTGGCAGCCTACCTTCAGAGGTGGCATCTGCAGCTCGGCATAGGCAAGGCCGTGTCAGCGTACAATACCATCTTAACAACAGAGAAGAAGAAAGGGAACTGGACGTGTTCGTCGACACCAAGCAGCCAGAGTTCCAGCAAGCCTCACAGTACCTTGGTGTAACGCATGGATTGGATGCGGTCCTTCAAGCAACACCGAGAAGAAGTCAAGGCCAAGGGTCTTGCTCATCCGCCACCTCACTGGTACGACTTGGGGAGCTTCCGCCAAGATGTTACGAATATCCACGCCCTGGCAAGGAAAGCCCAGAAGTATGACTGATCCTGCATGACACCAAGACAATAGCGGTGCCTCCAAGCAGACTCAAGTCCCGCCAACAAGGCAGTGCAAGAGATGGGCCGTTCTCACCCACACATTCATCCAAATCGACTTACAATAATTGCATTTAACCTAGACAGTCAGTGCACTACTACCCGCCAGAACTCACATTGCATCTCCTTTCTAAACAAGTGACTAAGAGCATAATCTAATGCTGAAGGCAAAGTGCAACAGTAGCAAAATACATACAATAGGTGCTTAAGAGGAAGGATCCTGGTACTTCTTGAAGAGGTGAGTTTTGAGACTGCGGCAGCGACTCTGCTGTCCTGACGTCAATGGACAGTTCATTCCAGCACTTCGGAGAGATGGGGCACCCACTCGCCCCAAGGTAGCAGAGCATAGTGGACAGACGGGGATGTAGGGCTTGACCATTGCCTGGAGGTAGGAGGGAGCACTACATCTAGACCTGGGAGGTGGTGTCAAAGGAGAAGACCTACCATGCCAACAACGGAGCTTGCTGAATCGCCTACGCACTGGGCCCGGCCGCTACAACGCCTACCCACTGGGCCCGGCCGCTTCAACGCCTACGCACTGGGCCCGGCCACTTCAACGCCTACCCACTGGGCCCGGCCGCTTCAACGCCTACGCACTGGGCCCGGCCGCTTCAACGCATACCCACTGGGCCCGGCCGCTACAACGCCTACGCACTGGGCCCGGCCGCTTCAACGCCTACGCACTGGGCCCGGCCGCTTCAACGCCTACGCACTGGGCCCGGCCACTTCAACGCCTACGCACTGGGCCCGGCCACTTCAACGCCTACGCACTGGGCCCGGCCGCTTCAACGCCTACGCACTGGGCCCGGCCGCTTCAACGCCTACGCACTGGGCCCGGCCGCTACAACGCCTACGCACTGGGCCCGGCCACTTCAACGCCTACGCACTGGGCCCGGCCGCTACAACGCCTACCCACTGGGCCCGGCCGCTACAACGCCTACCCACTGGGCCCGGCCGCTTGAACGCCTACGCACTGGGCCCGGCCACTTCAATGCCTACCCACTGGGCCCGGCCGCTTCAACGCCTGCGCACTGGGCCCGGTCGCTTCAAGTCATCTCTGAAGATGTGGGGCCTGGCAGATAGCGCAGCATGTGAGTGTGGTGAGCCTGAGCAGACTGCTGAGCATATCATCACCGGCTGCTCTTTATACACAACACCTTCACAAGCCCCCTATACAGACCACCTTCAGAAGCCCCCTATACACAACACCTTCACAAGCCCCCTATACACAACACCTTCACAAGCCCCCTATACACAACACCTTCAGAAGCCCCCTATACAGACCACCTTCAGAAGCCCCCTATACACAACACCTTCAGAAGCCCCCTATACACAACACCTTCACAAGCCCCCTATACAGACCACCTTCAGAAGCCCCCTATACACAACAGCTTCACAAGCCCCCTATACACAATACCTTCAGAAGCCCCCTATAAACAACACCTTCAGAAGCCCCCTATACACAACACCTTCAGAAGCCCCCTATACAGACCACTTTCACAACAATACAGACCACCTTCAGAACCATACAACCACCTTCAGAACTATACAACCACCTTCAGAACTATACAACCACCTTCAGAACTATACAACCACCTTCAGAACTATACAACCAAATTCATAACTATACAACCACCTTCAGAACCATACAACCACCTTCATAACTAGACAACCCCATTCATAACTATACAACCACCTTCAGAACTACTGTATACAACCACCTTCAGAAGCCCCCTAAACAGACCTTCAGAAGCCCCCGATACAGACCACCTTCAGAAGCCCCCTATACAGACTACCTTCAGAACTATACAGACCACCTTCAGAAGTACAGTTGTGGTCAAAGGTTTACATACACAGGTAAAGACATGTCATGGCATTCTTGAGTTTTTTTTTACCTTATTTTTTTTTTTTTTTTTTACAATTTCTACAACTCTTATTTTTCTGTCATAGAGTGATTGAAGCACATACTTCTTTGTCAAAAAGGAGGGGGTGGGGCTTTTATTGGCCACACGGTGACACACACATCACACACAGAGCGGCCGGCGACACAGCACACAACACACACATGCAACTTTCAGGGGTCGCCGGTGGAAATGGTTCCCTGCATTTATCCCATCCCAGCCGTCCTCCTCCAGGGGCAGTCAGGAGCAGTGGGCAGCCTCCTCCAGGGGCAGTCAGGAGCAGTGGGCAGCCTCCTCCAGGGGCAGTCAGGAGCAGTGGGCAGCCTCCTCCAGGGGCAGTCAGGGGCAGTGGGCAGCCTCCTCCAGGGGCAGTCAGGAGCAGTGGGCAGCCTCCTCCAGGGGCCGTCAGGAGCAGTGGGCAGCCTCCTCCAGTGGGCAGCTCCTTATACAGACCACCTTCAGAAGCCGGCCTCTTGGATGTAGGACCGGAGATGAGGGCATGGCTGCACGACACTGGCCATCTGATCATACACCAAAGAAGAAGACCGAAAATCGAACCGTGGGATTCGCCTTGTTATGTTAAAATAAGCCAGACTTTTTGAGTACACACTGAGATCTGTTTGTTCAATAGTTTTCAAACCAGCTACATACCGTCTGGTCCTGACTCTTGAAACCAACTGAGCATTTAAATACAGTTTCAAAAGGATCCTAGTTGATCATTAATCAGGGATTCTAAACATTTAGAATAGAGAGAAGAGAGTTAGGAAATAAGTTATTCAGGTCTGATAGAATGGGACAACTCTATCGTCTTTAATGTGCCTTCAAGAAAATCGACTGAGAGTAATGTTTGCTAGTAGCACTTTATCCAATTGAGAGTGGCTAATCTGTAGGTGCTTGGGGGAGTTCACAAAGCCATACCAGGGCTGGGTCTCTATCTCAGAAGTGTGGCATTGGGGAAACATGGACAAGACCGTTTAAACAGTAAACTGTGGTGGACATCTCTTCATGTTTGTTCTTTCTCTGTGTTTGCACTAGCTGAACACTAAATACATGAAGATAAAATCCAGTCTCTGTCCAAATGTAACAATTACTCACACAATGTGAGGGTCTTTCTGTGGGAGCAAGAGTACATAAGCTATGGCTCAATATTTGCCATGGTTAGCAGAGTGAGTGGCAGCACAGACAGTTTGCTTATGAAAAACTAGGTCAATTTGTTGTTGCTTGTTAAAACTATTGTCAGTGTTTGAACTTGTGTTGAACTAGTGTCAACTACTGTCAGTGCAATAAATTATGACGTGTCTGGTAAAAAAAAAAAAAAAAAGTAGCCAACTTGGGCTGGGACCTACTGTAGGTTTCTGACTACAAGATTACCACCATCAGTTTCACATCTTTTGAGTCATGTTCTGACAGTGCAGTCCTGGAGAACTTTAGGATACATTTTGTTGAGTTGACTGTGTTGCATTGATGGTACTGTAGCTAAAACCTGTCGATCATGAAAATTTGCCCCTGGCTTCTTTTTCAAACTCAACCCAAGTTAACCATATCATTTTAGGAATATTGTGGATATTTCATGAATGCTTAATCTTCTTAACTGATCAATTTGACGCCTTTGGTATAATTGAAGGACATTTTAAAAATGAAATCCATCCTCTCAATCATCTCAGTGGTTGCTGGAGAGTGACTAACGGACATTTTCAAAAGATAACAATGCCCAGACACCAGTGGGAGTCCTATGGAGAGACGTCCTGTCACTCAGACATCAGTCCCCAGGCTTATGAGATTATATAGTTCACAATCATTTGACTCTCCCTCCTCTTCACCCCCCTTCCCTCTCACCCCTCTCCTCCTGGTTCTCTCTTCTCTCTCTCTCTCTCCCTAAGTTATTTTTCTCTTGTCTCTCTCAACCTCTTTCTATGCCTGTCTCCCTCCCTTCCCTACCTCCCTCACTCTTTCTCTCCCCCCTTCCTTCCTGGGTGTCTGTTCCCTACTGACGCTGTGTCTCTAGCTCTGCCTGATTGGTCACGGGGGATTGAACCAGAGCCTCTCAGGCCTCTGTGGTCTAGTGTGGCCAGCGTGTGTGTGAGTCCGCCGTGGCCGGTCCGCCAGCGCCTCTGCCCTGACTGCAGGGAACACACACACACACACACACACATACAACAACGCCCCGGCAGATGTACTCCCTCTCTCTCTCGCACACGCACGCACACACACAAATACACACACACACAAACTTTCTCTCACACACACACACACACACACAAATACACAAACTCTCTCTCTCACACACTCACACACACATACACACACACACACACAAATACACACACACACACACACACACACACACACACACAACAACGCCCCGGCAGGTGTACTCCCTCTCTCGCACACGCACGCACGCACGCACCCACACACACGCACGCACACACACAAATACACACACACACACACACACACAAACTTTCTCTCACACACACACACACACACACACACACACACACACACACACACACACGCGCACACGCACACACACACACACACGCCGCCTTTGACTCATATCATCCCAGACAGTTTCTTTCCCTTTTATAAAACGGTCTAACAATAGCACCAAAGAGAAGAGGGAAGCGCTGAAATAATCCCCTCAGTCTCAGTCCTGTGGTTCTGGTTTGGTCTGAGTCCTGTGGTTCTGGTTTGGTCTGAGTCCTGTGGTTCTGGTTTGGTCTGAGTCCTGTGGTTCTGGTCTGGTCTCAGTCCTGTGGTTCTGGTCTGGTCTCAGTCCTGTGGTTCTGGTTTGGTCTGAGTCCTGTGGTTCTGGTCTGGTCTCAGTCCTGTGGTTCTGGTCTGGTCTGAGTCCTGTGGTTCTGGTTTGGTCTCAGTCCTGTGGTTCTGGTTTGGTCTCAGTCCTGTGGTTCTGGTCTGGTCTCAGTCCTGTGGTTCTGGTTTGGTCTGAGTCCTGTGGTTCTGGTCTGGTCTCAGTCCTGTGGTTCTGGTCTGGTCTCAGTCCTGTGGTTCTGGTTTGGTCTCAGTCCTGTGGTTCTGGTTTGGTCTCAGTCCTGTGGTTCTGGTTTGGTCTCAGTCCTGTGGTTCTGGTTTGGTCTCAGTCCTGTGGTTCTGGTTTGGTCTCAGTCCTGTGGTTCTGGTCTGGTCTCAGTCCTGTGGTTCTGGTTTGGCGAGTCCTGTGGTTCTGGTTTGGTCTCAGTCCTGTGGTTCTGGTTTGGTCTGAGTCCTGTGGTTCTGGTCTGGTCTCAGTCCTGTGGTTCTGGTTTGGTCTCAGTCCTGTGGTTCTGGTTTGGTCTCAGTCCTGTGGTTCTGGTCTGGTCTCAGTCCTGTGGTTCTGGTTTGGTCTCAGTCCTGTGGTTCTGGTTTGGTCTCAGTCCTGTGGTTCTGGTCTGGTCTCAGTCCTGTGGTTCTGGTTTGGTCTCAGTCCTGTGGTTCTGGTTTGGTCTCAGTCCTGTGGTTCTGGTTTGGTCTCAGTCCTGTGGTTCTGGTTTGGTCTCAGTCCTGTGGTTCTGGTCTGGTCTCAGTCCTGTGGTTCTGGTTTGGTCTGAGTCCTGTGGTTCTGGTTTGGTCTCAGTCCTGTGGTTCTGGTCTGGTCTCAGTCCTGTGGTTCTGGTTTGGTCTCAGTCCTGTGGTTCTGGTTTGGTCTGAGTCCTGTGGTTCTGGTTTGGTCTCAGTCCTGTGGTTCTGGTCTCAGTCCTGTGGTTCTGGTCTGGTCTCAGTCCTGTGGTTCTGGTTTGGTCTCAGTCCTGTGGTTCTGGTTTGGCGAGTCCTGTGGTTCTGGTCTGGTCTCAGTCCTGTGGTTCTGGTTTGGTCTCAGTCCTGTGGTTCTGGTCTGGTCTGAGTCCTGTGGTTCTGGTTTGGTCTCAGTCCTGTGGTTCTGGTCTGGTCTCAGTCCTGTGGTTCTGGTCTGGTCTCAGTCCTGTGGTTCTGGTTTGGTCTCAGTCCTGTGGTTCTGGTTTGGTCTCAGTCCTGTGGTTCTGGTCTGGTCTGAGTCCTGTGGTTCTGGTTTGGTCTCAGTCCTGTGGTTCTGGTCTGGTCTCAGTCCTGTGGTTCTGGTCTGGTCTCAGTCCTGTGGTTCTGGTTTGGTCTCAGTCCTGTGGTTCTGGTTTGGTCTCAGTCCTGTGGTTCTGGTTTGGTCTCAGTTCTGTGGTTCTGGTCTGGTCTGAGTCCTGTGGTTCTGGTTTGGTCTGAGTCCTGTGGTTCTGGTCTGGTCTCAGTCCTGTGGTTCTGGTCTGGTCTCAGTCCTGTGGTTCTGGTTTGGTCTCAGTTCTGTGGTTCTGGTCTGGTCTGAGTCCTGTGGTTCTGGTTTGGTCTGAGTCCTGTGGTTCTGGTCTGGTCTCAGTCCTGTGGTTCTGGTCTGGTCTCAGTCCTGTGGTTCTGGTCTGGTCTGAGTCCTGTGGTTCTGGTTCTCAAGCCCAGTGCCCTCTTCAAATAGTTCAGCCATTTCTCAGTGGTGAAATCATAGATGAGACAGCTGCTAACGCTTTATATTAAAGTGACGGACATAAATACTTCATTTGTAAACATTCAGAGGTTGTCCTCTCCATAGAAAGGTCAGACCGATCTTTGACATAATATTACATTTAAATAATTACTTGTTAATAACACTGTTTAAATGATTATGCCCAATGTGTCACAATAAAGATTTCAATAGCAAGCAACAAAAATAATCAAGTGGGAAATTCCAGTCTAAGATATTACTCTAGACTTACTTACTGTAAACTGCTTTGGATTAAAAGGTCTGATAAATCGCTCAAATGTAAATGTATTCCGATGTGATTATCACAGGTCCAAATACACAGTATCTCCTGTAGCTGAACAACACTGAATACCGTTCAGTCTCTTTTATGCAAGGATACCCTCTAATCAGTGTGTTTGTGTGTGTGGGTGTGTGTGTGTGTGTGTGTGTGTGTGTGTGTGTTTGTGTGTGTGGGTGTGTGTGTGTGTGTATTCCAAGCTCGTATTCCAAACGGGGATGAGCTCAGTTAACTTCCCCCATCTGACACATGCACATCACAGCCACACTGCTGAACCAACACAGAACGCTGATCCACTCTGCTGAACCAACTCAGAACGCTGATCCACTCTGTTGAACCATCTCAGAACGCTGATCCACTCTGCTGATCCAACTCAGAACGCTGATCCACTCTGCTGAACCAACTCAGAACGCTGATCCACTCTGCTGAACCAACACAGAACGCTGATCCACTCTGCTGAACCAACACAGAACGCTGATCCACTCTGCTGAACCAACACAGAACGCTGATCCACTCTGCTGAACCAACTCAGAACGCTGATCCACTCTGTTGAACCAACTCAGAACGCTGATCCACTCTGTTGAACCAACTCAAAACGCTGATCCACTCTGCTGAACCAACTCAGAACGCTGATCCACTCTGCTGAACCAACTCAGAACGCTGATCCACTCTGCTGAACCAACACAGAACGCTGATCCACTCTGTTGAACCAACTCAGAACGCTGATCCACTCTGCTGAACCAACTCAGAACGCTGATCCACTCTGCTGAACCAACTCAGAACGCTGATCCACTCTGTTGATCCACTCTGCTGAACCAACTCAGAACGCTGATCCACTCTGCTGAACCAACACAGAACGCTGATCCACTCTGCTGAACCAACTCAGAACGCTGATCCACTCTGCTGAACCATCTCAGAACGCTGATCCACTCTGCTGAACCAACTCAGAACGCTGATCCACTCTGTTGATCCACTCTGCTGAACCAACACAGAACGCTGATCCACTCTGCTGAACCAACACAGAACGCTGATCCACTCTGCTGAACCAACACAGAACGCTGATCCACTCTGCTGAACCAACACAGAACGCTGATCCACTCTGTTGATCCACTCTGTTGAACCATCTCAGAACGCTGATCCACTCTGTTGAACCATCTCAGAACGCTGATCCACTCTGTTGATCCACTCTGCTGAACCAACACAGAACGCTGATCCACTCTGCTGAACCAACTCAGAACGCTGATCCACTCTGCTGAACCAACTCAGAACGCTGATCCACTCTGTTGAACCATCTCAGAACGCTGATCCACTCTGTTGAACCAACTCAGAACGCTGATCCACTCTGTTGAACCCCTGCGCCTCCAGACAAGCTGTGTGAACCAGTCTTAACAAACAGGGGTCGGGGTCTCTGGGGGACCACTGAGGTCTGAACCTCTCAGCTTACTCAAAACCTGGGCTTCCCTGTACCCTCCCATCCCTGTACCCTCCCTTCCCTGTACCCTCCCATCCCTGTACCCTCCCTTCCCTGTACCCTCCCATCCCTGTACCCTCCCTTCCCTGTACCCTCCCATCCCTGTACCCTCCCTTCCCTGTACCCTCCCATCCCTGTACCCTCCCTTCCCTGTACCCTCCCATCCCTGTACCCTCCCTTCCCTGTACCCTCCCTTCCCTGTACCCTCCCTTCCCTGTACCCTCCCTTCCCTGTACCCTCCCTTCCCTGCACCCTCCCTTCCCTGTACCCTCCCTTCCCTGTACCCTCCCTTCCCTGTACCCTCCCATCCCTGTACCCTCCCATCCCTGTACCCTCCCTTCCCTGTACCCTCCCATCCCTGCACCCTCCCTTCCCTGTACCCTCCCATCCCTGTACCCTCCCATCCCTGTACCCTCCCATCCCTGTACCCTCCCTACCCTGTACCCTCCCATCCCTGTACCCTCCCTTCCCTGTACCCTCCCTTCCCTGTACCCTCCCATCCCTGTACCCTCCCATCCCTGTACCCTCCCTTCCCTGTACCCTCCCTTCCCTGTACCCTCCCTTCCCTGTACCCTCCCTTCCCTGTACCCTCCCATCCCTGTACCCTCCCTTCCCTGTACCCTCCCATCCCTGTACCCTCCCATCTACCCTCCCTTCCCTGCACCCTCCCATCTACCCTCCCATCCCTGTACCCTCCCATCTACCCTCCCTTCCCTGTACCCTCCCATCTACCCTCCCATCCCTGTACCCTCCCATCTACCCTTCCTTCCCTGTACCCTCCCTTCCCTGTACCCTCCCTTCCCTGTACCCTCCCTTCCCTGTACCCTCCCATCTACCCTCCCATCCCTGTACCCTCCCATCCCTGTACCCTCCCATCCCTGTACCCTCCCATCCCTGTACCCTCCCATCCCTGTACCCTCCCATCCCTGTACCCTCCCATCCCTGTACCCTCCCATCCCTGTACCCTCCCATCCCTGTACCCTCCCTTCCCTGCACCCTCCCATCCCTGTACCCTCCCATCCCTGTACCCTCCCTTCCCTGTACCCTCCCATCCCTGCACCCTCCCATCCCTGTACCCTCCCATCCCTGCACCCTCCCTTCCCTGCACCCTCCCATCCCTGTACCCTCCCTTCCCTGTACCCTCCCTTCCCTGTACCCTCCCTTCCCTGTACCCTCCCATCCCTGCACCCTCCCTTCCCTGTACCCTCCCTTCCCTGTACCCCTGTACCCTCCCATCCCTGTACCCTCCCTTCCCTGCACCCTCCCTTCCCTGTACCCTCCCATCCCTGTACCCTCCCTTCCCTGTACCCTCCCATCCCTGTACCCTCCCATCCCTGTACCCTCCCTTCCCTGTACCCTCCCATCCCTTCACCCTCCCATCCCTGCACCCTCCCTTCCCTGTACCCTCCCATCCCTGTACCCTCCCATCCCTGTACCCTCCCTTCCCTGTACCCTCCCTTCCCTGTACCCTCCCATCCCTGTACCCTCCCTTCCCTGTACCCTCCCATCCCTGTACCCTCCCATCTACCCTCCCTTCCCTGCACCCTCCCATCTACCCTCCCATCCCTGTACCCTCCCATCTACCCTCCCTTCCCTGTACCCTCCCATCTACCCTCCCATCCCTGTACCCTCCCATCTACCCTTCCTTCCCTGTACCCTCCCTTCCCTGTACCCTCCCTTCCCTGTACCCTCCCTTCCCTGCACCCTCCCATCCCTGTACCCTCCCTTCCCTGTACCCTCCCATCTACCCTCCCATCCCTGTACCCTCCCATCCCTGTACCCTCCCATCCCTGTACCCTCCCATCCCTGTACCCTCCCATCCCTGTACCCTCCCATCCCTGTACCCTCCCATCCCTGTACCCTCCCATCCCTGTACCCTCCCATCCCTGTACCCTCCCTTCCCTGCACCCTCCCATCCCTGTACCCTCCCATCCCTGTACCCTCCCTTCCCTGTACCCTCCCATCCCTGCACCCTCCCATCCCTGTACCCTCCCATCCCTGCACCCTCCCTTCCCTGCACCCTCCCATCCCTGTACCCTCCCTTCCCTGTACCCTCCCTTCCCTGTACCCTCCCTTCCCTGTACCCTCCCATCCCTGCACCCTCCCTTCCCTGTACCCTCCCTTCCCTGTACCCCTGTACCCTCCCATCCCTGTACCCTCCCTTCCCTGCACCCTCCCTTCCCTGTACCCTCCCATCCCTGTACCCTCCCTTCCCTGTACCCTCCCATCCCTGTACCCTCCCATCCCTGTACCCTCCCTTCCCTGTACCCTCCCATCCCTTCACCCTCCCATCCCTGCACCCTCCCTTCCCTGTACCCTCCCATCCCTGTACCCTCCCATCCCTGTACCCTCCCTTCCCTGTACCCTCCCTTCCCTGTACCCTCCCATCCCTTCACCCTCCCATCCCTGCACCCTCCCTTCCCTGTACCCTCCCTTCCCTGTACCCTCCCATCCCTGCACCCTCCCATCCCTGTACCCTCCCATCCCTGCACCCTCCCTTCCCTGTACCCTCCCTTCCCTGTACCCTCCCTTCCCTGTACCCTCCCATCCCTTCACCCTCCCATCCCTGTACCCTCCCTTCCCTGTACCCCTGTACCCTCCCATCCCTGTACCCTCCCTTCCCTTCACCCTCCCTTCCCTGTACCCTCCCATCCCTGTACCCTCCCTTCCCTGTACCCTCCCATCTACCCTCCGATCCCTGTACCCTCCCATCCCTGTACCCTCCCTTCCCTGTACCCTCCCATCCCTGTACCCTCCCATCCCTGTACCCTGTACCCTCCCATCCCTGTACCCTCCCTTCCCTGTACCCTCCCATCCCTGTACCCTCCCATCCCTGTACCCTCCCATCCCTGTACCCTCCCTTCCCTGTACCCTCCCATCCCTGCACCCTCCCTTCCCTGTACCCTCCCATCCCTGTACCCTCCCATCTACCCTCCCTTCCCTGTACCCTCCCATCCCTGTACCCTCCCTTCCCGGCACCCTCCCATCTACCCTCCCATCCCTGTACCCTCCCTTCCCTGTACCCTCCCATCCCTGTACCCTCCCATCCCTGTACCCTCCCATCTACCCTCCGATCCCTGTACCCTGTACCCTCCCATCCCTGTACCCTCCCATCCCTGTACCCTGTACCCTCCCATCCCTGTACCCTCCCATCCCTGTACCCTCCCTTCCCTGTACCCTCCCATCCCTGTACCCTCCCATCTACCCTCCGATCCCTGTACCCTCCCATCCCTGTACCCTCCCATCCCTGTACCCTCCCATCTACCCTCCCATCCCTGTACCCTCCCATCCCTGTACCCTCCCTACCCTGTACGCTCCCATCCCTGTACCCTCCCATCCCTGTACCCTCCCATCCCTGTACCCTCCCTTCCCTGCACCCTCCCATCTACCCTCCCATCCCTGTACCCTCCCTTCCCTGTACCCTCCCATCCCTGTACCCTCCCTTCCCTGTACCCTCCCATCCCTGTACCCTCCCTTCCCTGTACCCTCCCATCCCTGTACCCCAGTCTATCTAGGGCTTACCTGATAGGTCCACATCTATCAAATTATTTCGCCACGAGTGTGGTTTCTTTTCAGGAGAAGTTTTGTTTTGGGTGGAAAACAGCACCGATGCAAATGTAAAGAAAACAGAGAAGGACAGTCACTTGTGGGGACCCCTGTGTTTCTGACCACTCACTCTGTCAGCCCTGAAGCCTCACATTACATTACATTACATTACAGTCATTTAGCTGACACTTTTATCCAAAGTGACTTACAATAATTGCATTTAACCTAGGAAAAGCCAATGTACTACTACTCACCAGAACTCACAAGTGCATCTCCTTTCTAAAACAAGCGACCAAGAGCGTGATCTAGTGCTGAAGGCAAAGTGAAGAATAGCAAACTCCCATACTGTGATCAGTCAGGCAGGCAGTCCCCAGGGGGGCGTAGGTGTTAAAGACACAGGAGAAATCCCAGAACATGACCCTCACAGTAATCATCCCTGCTCAGGGGGGGCTGGGCCCGGTGCAGTAGAGACTAGGACATCATCCACTCCTATGGGAGAGGACGATGGAATATTGGCATAAGATCAGCAGTTAAATCAAAAAACACAATGAAGGAATTTATTTGGATTCTTTATTGGGATTTTGAGAGAACACCGCTGGTGGATTTGATCTCCATGTCTTGTGGTCCACCGCTCTGACCAGACACATCTTGTTGGTCCTAAACTACAGCTGTGCATGTGTGGTGAACACATTTTAAATCTACCCCAGTGTAAATTCAAGGGTTTAGGATATTAAGCACAATGAAACGCATGGCTTGCTCGGGAATAGATCACCAAGACTGCCAGGTCCCTTTGAAAGAGACTGTCTCAATCTTTTTTTTCCTGGTGATATAAAGGTTATAAGTAAGACAATAGGCTACTGCCAGTCTTGTTGACAACCATTCTCTGTCTATACTACATGCTTGGCTTGAATTACATTTTAGGCATTTAAGCGTTGATTCAGGCTGTTTACACCACGTCTCTCTCTCTCTCTCTCTCTCACCGTCGTCAGATGGAAACATAATTTTACAGCAGTCTGACAGGTGTGCTCAACCATGCCCCCTGGCGGCTGTGCGTCACTCACTTTGGGAAAAAAAGGGATCAAATAGGAAATAGGATCGAAAAATTAAACGAGCAAGATCTGTATGGGAAATAATTGTAAAATTGTGTATCTAGGATAGGACATAGTTTAGTTATTGTAAGAATGTTGATCTGGGACAAGAGTGGCAGAATTGGCTAATGTTTGAATCCAGTAGGCTAGTACTACTGTAAAGACTGACTGATCAGGATGCAATTCGCATCAGAAATTATAGATAGAATTAAATGTCAGAATCACTAGAATATAAAAATGATCTGACCGGGATGAATACACAACTCTGGCTGGCTGGAGAGGTCAAAACCTAGTCTTACTTGACAGATGAAGTTTTATATTCCGACAGCTATAGGACAGATTTATTTGAAGAGATAGGCTGTTTATGTTCAAATACTCTTCAGGGCTGGGTGTTGAATCTTCTGGCGAATGAGAGCTGTGAGATGAATGATATATTCATAATCAATCCAAATAAATAGGCTACAGGTGTCAACAATGTTCAGACTATCATCTTTCTGCACGTCGGCATCAACATATTGTTGGTTTCCTAGTAAAAGGGCGCCACCACGTGGTGATCTAGTTAACCACAACTGTTTGTGCTGCTGAATAAAAGGCGCAAGCAAACTTGTTTGAGTGAGCGAAAGGGAGTCTACTCCAACATTACTCACCTCAGAAAGCTAGTCTACTCCAACATTACTCACCTCAGAAAGCTAGTCTACTCCAACATTACTCACCTCAGAAAGCTAGTCTACTCCAACATTACTCACCTCAGAAAGCTAGTCTACTCCAACATTACTCACCTCAGAAAGCTAGTCTACTCCAACATTACTCACCTCAGAAAGCTAGTCTACTCTAACATTACTCACCTCAGAAAGGTAGTCTACTCTAACATTACTCACCTCAGAAAGCTAGTCTACTCCAACATTACTCACCTCAGAAAGCTAGTCTACTCTAACATTACTCACCTCAGAAAGCTAGTCTACTCTACTCACCTCAGAAAGCTAGTCTACTCTAACATTACTCACCTCAGAAAGCTAGTCTACTCTAACATTACTCACCTCAGAAAGCTAGTCTACTCTAACATTACTCACCTCAGAAAGCTAGTCTACTCCAACATTACTCACCTCAGAAAGCTAGTCTACTCCAACATTACTCACCTCAGAAAGCTAGTCTACTCCAACATTACTCACCTCAGAAAGCTAGTCTACTCTAACATTACTCACCTCAGAAAGCTAGTCTACTCCAACATTACTCACCTCAGAAAGCTAGTCTACTCCAACATTACTCACCTCAGAAAGCTAGTCTACTCTAACATTACTCAGCAAAGGTTGTTAGGACCACTAATTGTTGAGGAAGTAGACCTTCAATAAGTCCTCTCATTCTCTGGCAGTGATCAATTGTCGATTTTTTCCAGGCGAGTGCGCACACCACAAATTAGTTGGGGAACTTGAAGGAATGCCCTGAACGTGGTTTATTTTCGGAAGAGCAAAATTGACATGTAGGCTACTTCAAACAGCAAAGAGAACACAATGCGTAACCTTACGAATGGATCAGCCAAGTAGGCTCGATCTATCCAAGATGCGCGCTTGTATAGGCTACCGACGAATGCGAGCGCACTATGAAAATAAAGGATTTCACAACTATTCACAGTTGAATAGTTGAAAAGTGAGACACATCCAGCAGAGTGCACGATTGGAGCATAATTGTATGCCATAGTGGCCGTGACGTCCTAGCGGTAGGCTACCCCGTCATGTTCCACGTGGCCCGCTGGAATTTACACGAGGCTTTGAATAACCGGACAGCTTATTCCCCGGTATTAATCAATAGACTAAGAGGGACATGAAAATTAGCAGTCATCTAGGTCTATATGAATTAATTACAGGATTCACTGTATCACCAAGAAAATAGACATGTGCAATGGCAGGGAGTTCCTCTCCTCGACACTTGAAAAATATGTATTGTAAAAACGCTGATACATTTTGTGTCTATAAAAACACTATGACTCACTCACTGTGTGCTTGCAGTTGGGTTGGTATAGAGGAGGGTATAAGAGAAGGGCAGCCTACAGTTAAATTAAAATAATATAAAAGCTTAATACTGCATATATTATGTTGATATTCTGAGCTGGTATAAATATGTAATCACATTTTAGTAGTAGTAGGCAATATTAAATAGTTTCTCCGCAGTGGCGGATCTAGGGGGTGGCAGATACCACGATACGCATGGGTAGATTTGTCCTTTAAACGTCCCCAAACTGTCAGAATCTCAATACCGTGAACATGGCGTAAACGGTGACCCTTCACCTAGGATATTTATTCAATCTCGCCAATCTGTTCGACAACCTGTATATCCATCACCCCATATTCTCGCGATAGACTGCCCCGATATATTAAGGGAGATGGAAAGGCTTCGTCCACTTGAAGGGGCGTTGGGTTTCCGTAAGGATACCTCGGTGAGGACTGTAACGTTTCAAGTCTGACCTTTGCTCAGCCAGGAGAAACACGCAGCCATGTCGGACGCAGTGGTTAGTTTCATGAAGGACTTTTTGGCCGGTGGTGTTGCTGCTGCCATCTCCAAAACAGCTGTTGCTCCAATTGAGAGAGTGAAGTTGCTGCTTCAGGTAAGCGGTGTTTTATTCATGGCGCAACTGTGGCGCAAAATAGACGAAAGTTACTTGGAACGTATAGTCGCCACTGAAATCACCTTGCGTCTTATTTTGGATCTATTTTAGCATTGTAAGAAGATAAGAGTCAGGCCAGGTCATTGTAAGAAGATAACAGTCAGGCCAGGTCATTGTAAGAAGATAACAGTCAGGCCAGGCCACTTTCTAAAGCGCTGAATCTAGAGATTTGACGCACGTGACTTGCCGCTCTCCAAGGTACTGCTCTGGCTGTTCAGAGTTTCCCTCAGGACAGATCTCGAATAAAAGCTTAGTGTAATTTTTTAAAGTAAAGTTTTGTAAAGAACTTGTAAAGGAATATTTTCGAAGGCAGTTAGGTTTTTAGAAGTGTTGTTTTAGAAGTGTAGGCTTTAGTATAGTCATGCAAGCTGCTTTCATGTGGAATCATAAATCAGTCAACATAACTTCATCGTTTGAATGAAAAAAATAAAAAAAGGTTTATTGTTGAGCTACGCGAAAACGTCATTGGTAGTTAGTGTAAAGCTAAATTTAACTTCAAGCCTGCAACCCAATATGCGGAGCAGGATCTCAAGTGACGCTACAACTTGAGACTGAGAAAACTACTAGTCTAGGAGGCCACCAACCAAGCAAGAAAACAGAAAAAGTAACCTACAAATCTTTAGATAGATAGATAGATATTACCTTTATTAAATTCACATTAATATCTCAGTAAAATGTCACTCATATCTGGCCAAAACGTCCTGTTAAAAGTCAAAGTGCTTTTGTGTTCCTCTCTCTAGGTCCAATATGCCAGCAAACAGATCACTGTTGATAAACAGTACAAAGGAATCATGGACTGCGTGGCCAGGATCCCCAAGGAACAAGGCTTCATCTCCTTCTGGAGAGGTAACCTGGCCAACGTGATCCGCTACTTCCCCACCCAGGCCCTTAACTTCGCCTTCAAAGACAAGTACAAGAAGATCTTCCTGGGCGGAGTGGACCAGAAGACTCAGTTCTGGCGTTATTTCGCTGGCAACCTGGCGTCCGGAGGTGCAGCCGGTGCCACCTCTCTGTGCTTCGTGTACCCGCTGGACTTCGCCAGGACCAGGCTTGCCGCCGACATCGGCAAAGGCGGGGCCGAGAGGGAGTTCACCGGTCTGGGCAACTGCCTCACCAAGATCTTCAAATCCGACGGCATGAAGGGTCTTTACCTGGGCTTCAACGTGTCCGTCCAGGGCATCATCATCTACAGAGCGGCCTACTTCGGAACGTACGACACAGCTAAAGGTGAGCCACAAGGGCACCCATCTCTCCACAGAGAAAATGTATCCATTAACCAAACCTGTGTGGGGAATATTCATATCTCTGAGAAGTGTTTTGATGATTTACATGACAAGGAGGACGAGCCTTAATTGTGTTACTCAACGTCGCCATCTAGGTATGCTGCCAGACCCCAAGAACACACACATCGTCATCAGCTGGATGATCGCCCAGACGGTCACCGCCGCTGCAGGCATCATCTCGTACCCCTTCGACACCGTCAGACGTCGCATGATGATGCAGTCAGGACGCAAAGGAGGTAAGATGCCAGTAGCCGCGAGGTCACGCTGGTGTTGAAACGCATCCCGTGTACTAAATGTGTCTGCGTGTTCCCACAGCGGACATCATGTACACCGGCACGCTGGACTGCTGGAGGAAGATCATGAAGGACGAGGGTGGGAAGGCGTTCTTCAAGGGCGCCTGGTCCAACGTGATCCGTGGCATGGGCGGCGCTTTCGTTCTGGTCCTGTACGACGAGATCAAAAAGTACACATAAACATTCTAGCCTCTCAAAGGAAACCCTTTGCCACGCGTATGTCTTAAGTGTAATATAGAACGATAACAGCTGGGGGTGAATTGCGAGGGGGTGGGGGTGCTCTCTAGAGCCAGCCCAGGAGTAGCCACTTCTCAAGGTATTTGGTTAAGTAGGCTTATGAAACGTGCCACCTCCAAATCTGTACATCTTACTCGAGCCAGGCCCCCAGTCAGACAACTGTCCAGCCGGTCACCGTTATGGATTCTTATGTTAGTTTCATGCAGATTATACAGCTGCTGTCTGTTGAGGACCCCTATGTCATTGTGTTGTGTGTCCCACCACGTACATGTTTTCAACCTCATACATTCTTTTAATAAGAATAAAGATGAAAATACCAATTGAGTCTCTCTGTCTTTTTACCACAACGCACAAGCGTTGCGTGGACAGATACAGAGTCACTCATGTACAGCTACGGAGTCACTCATGTACAGCTACGGAGTCAGGCATGTACAGCTACGGAGTCACTCATGTACAGCTACGGAGTCACTCATGGACGTTACATTAGCGCAGACGCAGAGCTGGGGGTGGAGGTGGGGGAGGCCGGCGGCGGCAGGTGCAGCGTGATTGACACATTCCCCAGCGTATGACTGACTGCATGCACCATGGTCTATCTGCCATTCACGCTTGTATATTGGTATATTATCATTGATTAATGAATGATCCTAAACAATGAGACTAGTGTTGTTCTGACAGTGTGTTAGGCTACATTCCTAAGAGTTTCAAACACCTGGTGATCCTGATCCACTCTACAAAAAGGTACAGTTTAATTCTGAGAAAGATTTAAGCTCTTGACAATCAAGCACAATATGATGTAAATAATAATTTCATACACTCATAAAGCATTGTACACTCACACCAGACAGACTGGAATTAAAGTCTAAGCATCATGTTCCAGTGCAGCTGCCCACGGGGACTGGGGTTCACGCCCTGTCTCGGCTGGATCCCATGGGGAAGTGGCATATTGGGCCGACACTCCCGAGGGTGGTTAGTTTAATTTCGGTGGAAGAGTCCGGTGTCCTACAGCGACCCTGTCTGGTGTTGGAGTCACGATCACAGGCTTGTGAGGGTCAGCTAGGCGGCTCCCTCTTCCAGATTGCCGACCGCCGGGTTGTGTGATGGACCTCCACAGCAGCGACAACAGGACAGTAGGTGACAGGCGTGATTGGCTACCAAATTGGGTGAAAAAAACTGGAATGAATACAAGGGCAAGTGAGCCCAACAGCCTGGATGAGTTGAAAGATTGGGGCGAATAAACATTTTATATCTCACTTGCACATTTTCTTACCTACTGTACTGTATGCAATATCACAATTGAGTTTTGGAATGTGGCATGGCATGATTGACAACCCGCCTCTCTCCCTGCCACTCTGGTGTTGTGAGTGTGACTGAGCTAGTTTAGGTCCTAGTGGCTGGTTTATTGCCAGCTAGGTGTGTCTGCATTGGCAGCCCTTGCTGCGACAGGCGTGGCTGGTGTCTGACAAACAGTGCCTATGAAAAAGATAGCACCCCACTTTGGACTTAATTGTGTTAAAACATGGAATCAAAATGCATTTCAAATGCAATTCAAAAATTTCATTTTTGGTCACTGATAAATAAAAGCAACTAATGTCAAAGTGAAAAAAGTGAAATTTTTAATTGTATGTAATAAAAGTATTCACCCCCTTTGTTATGATACACTCAAGTAAGCTCTTGCACAATCAAATTTCTTCAGAAGTCACAATTAGTTGAATCCACCTATGTTCACTTGAGGCATTTCCCACCTGTCCTTGGGTGATCCCACAGGAAGTAGTGTGTTCCCAAACTAAGACTGCAAACACCATGAAGACCAAGGAACATTCCCAACAGATCCAGGGCAAGGGTCTTTAAAAGCAGGGGAAGAGCTAGAACAGGCCGTCCTCAAGAACCAAGTAACCAGACGAGGTGGGCCATAGTCAGAGAGCCCCCCAAGGGGCCGGTGGTAACTCTGAAGGAGTTCCAGTCTTCCATGGCTGAGATGGGAGAAACTGAGCATGGGACAACAGCCTGGACACCTCACAAAGCTGGGCTTCATGGGAGAGTGAGAAGATAAAAGCCCTTGAAAACAACTCACATAAAATCTCTGCTAGAGTTTGCCCGAAGGCATGTGGGAGAGTCTGGAAGAAGATTCTATGGTCTGATGAGACTAAAATAAAACGCTTTGGCCTCAATACTAGGCACTATGTTTGGTACAAGCCTAACACCGCACATCAAGCTCAGAACACCATCCCTACTGGGAAGCCTGGTGGTGGCAGCATCATGTTATGGGGATGCTTCTCTCAGAACACCATCCCTACTGGGAAGCCTGGTGGTGGCAGCATCATGTTATGGGGATGCTTCTCTCAGAACACCATCCCTACTGGGAAGCCTGGTGGTGGCAGCATCATGTTATGGGGATGCTTCTCTCAGAACACCATCCCTACTGGGAAGCCTGGTGGTGGCAGCATCATGTTATGGGGATGCTTCTCTCAGAACACCATCCCTACTGGGAAGCCTGGTGGTGGCAGCATCATGTTATGGGGATGCTTCTCTCAGAACACCATCCCTACTGGGAAGCCTGGTGGTGGCAGCATCATGTTATGGGGATGCTTCTCTCAGAACACCATCCCTACTGGGAAGCCTGGTGGTGGCAGCATCATGTTATGGGGATGCTTCTCTCAGAACACCATCCCTACTGGGAAGCCTGGTGGTGGCAGCATCATGTTATGGGGATGCTTCTCTGCAGCAGCGGCTGGAAAACTCGCCAAGACAGACGGCAAAATGAATGGAGCAAAGTACAGACATTCTGAAGGAAACCAGCACCAATCCAATTTGATGGAACTTGAGCAATTGGGCAAAGAAGAATGGGCAGTTGCTGCGTCCAGATGTGCAAAGCTGATAGAGACCCAAACAGATTCACAACTGTTAATTGCTGCCGAAGGTGCTTCTACCAAGTATTAATTGGGTTGCTTATGGAATCAATACATTTCCATTTGGCTCCCTATTGTTATCGTTAGTTTTCTTGATTATTTGTTGTTTTTCTGCACTGGAAGTCTATGGCTGCACCTATAATCGACTAGTTGGTTTTTCTGAAACCATCGACAATGGTAGAGGGTCATGCCAGGAGGCCACGGAGCGAATTTTACATCGATTGGCCAAATGGGGCCGCTATAGCAAACGGTTGAAAAAGCAAACTTTGAACAGGCATATGTAATGTCCCGTTTGACGTAGTCATGAAATTTCGCGCACTTCTGTCTTTCCTCATGTAGAACAAATTTGCCTCAAGAGCCCATAATGTCTGCCTTGATAGATTTTTCTGTAGGTTGAACATTTGGCAAAATGCTTAAAATCTTCCCCTAGGATTTTTCATTAATCTGCATGAAACTCAGGCACAATCTCTTGACCAATTTACAAGAACATCAAAAAAACAAAGCCACTATGAGCCAAAGAAAATTGCAGAGGGTGTGACTTTTCAAACTTCATACAGCACACGTAAACGGAGGTTACCCCTCCATTATTGGTGCTAGAGAGCTAATTTCCGGTTTGGGCCTAACCGTCCGATTTTTCCAAAACTTTGTATAGTGGTAGAAGAGCATGCCAATAGCCACTGGAGAAATATGAAGCAGATTAGCCACAGGGTGGTGCTATAAAAATCTAAAATGCTTAAAAGTGGCTAAAACGCAATTGATTGCTCCCTGCGCCCCCTGTGGCCAAAAGAGGTTGTATGAGTAGGTCATGGAATGCTCAACAACTTAACTGGACAAAATCACCAGATTCAGGTTTGATGTGTTGAAGTGTTTTTATGCAGCAACCCCCATCTCATTTTCATTATAGAGTAGGCTATAGAGGAGACTACTTTGTGTTTACCATGTTGTAACACAATAAAATGTGAAAAAGTCCAAGGGGGGTGAATACTTTTTATAGGCATCATCACTGGCACAACTTAAACAGCTGCTAGAAGTGCTGATTCAGCTAAACCCTGTTTGCACCTCTTTTAGTATGGACACAGAAGAGAGGTGCACAGCAAGCTGCTTTATTAGATAAAATGTTGCGCAGGGTAATGATAAAAATATATACAACAGAAACAGATAAACCTTTTACTATGCCTCATAAAGCTCAACTTAACCATTGTGGAAATGTAAAGCTGATTTTCACAAACATGGCAGAAATACAGCAAATGATAACTCTATTCACTGAACATATGAATGGGTGATAAGCTTAGAGGAGAATGCTTTTGGTCCCTAAACCATTTTAGGTATATATATTTTTCTTCCATACAACAGAAGCATTTACATAGCCAAAGCTGTTGCTCACAATATGTTTGGCTTGGTCCTGGTAAGCCAAACTCAATGGTTACTTTAAATAATTGCAACAATTTCAATTGCAATGTTTTCAATTTCTCTATCAGATTTTACAAGAAACCTCACTATTAATTCTGATTATGCACAACACAATCACTAGGGTTAGTGAATCTGGAATATGGCTGCATATGTTATCGTAGCTCCATCTCGAGTAGTTTAGCACCTCTGATACCGTCCCCAAGTTCCTAAGCCTAACCATCGGAGGGAAGCATACTGTACCAACTTGACTTCATGTCAATGTTATGGGGCAATGTCTTCCTACGGTCGGGATTGGAGAGTCAACGCTCCTTCCTTGGCAGAGCTCTTAGGACCAGGCAGCCCTGGGGGCTCTTTTGGCCCTGGGCCCCGGTGAGGTGGTGGTGGCCCTGGGCCCAGGTGAGGTGGTGGTGGGGGTCGTGGAGGTGGTGAATGCCTCTCTAGATCCGTGGTGGTGTATGGAGCTGCTAGGTCTGGTGCTTATTCCTGTGGGCAGAGGAAACACAAGACCAACCTTGCAATGCATAAAGTAATCTGCCTGCAAATGGGCACACACACACACACACACACACACACACACACACACATCACGGGACAACGTGCGACAGCATGTGTAAGAAGAAGCAGTGAGAATCTAGTCCAGACCTGTGCAACATATCCAGAACACTGCCTGCCTGGTGTTCAAGCTACAGTACCTAAATCTCCCATGTGACCCCCCCGCCCCCCCCCCCCTCCTCCTCGGAACCCTTCACTGGCTTCCAACTGCAGCTCGCATCCTATTAAAGGCCCTGGTGATCTCCTCCTACAGAGCAGTAAGACCCTGGTGATCTCCTACAGAGCAGTAAGACCCTGGTGATCTCCTACAGAGCAGTGAGACCCTGGTGATCTCCTACAGAGCAGTGAGACCCTGGTGATCTCCTACAGAGCAGTAAGACCCTGGTGCTCTCCTACAGAGCAGTGAGACCCTGGTGCTCTCCTACAGAGCAGTAAGACCCTGGTGCTCTCCTACAGAGCAGTAAGACCCTGGTGCTCTCCTACAGAGCAGTAAGGCCCTGGTGCTCTCCTACAGAGCAGTAAGACCCTGGTGCTCTCCTACAGAGCAGTAAGACCCTGGTGCTCTCCTACAGAGCAGTAAGGCCCTGGTGCTCTCCTACAGAGCAGTAAGGCCCTGGTGCTCTCCTACAGAGCAGTAAGACCCTGGTGCTCTCCTACAGAGCAGTAAGACCCTGGTGCTCTCCTACAGAGCAGTAAGAGCAGCTACGACCGCCTAATTTGAGGCTAAGAAGAGAAGGCCATAGCTAGACGCTGGTATGGTCAAGCTGAGCGACCACAAGGTCATTCAGTTCCTTTTTAGGTCATCTCCAAAGACAAAATTACAAGCTTAACAGGGCCTACCAAATAAAGGCTTGGTTATTGTTCATTTGAACATATGCAGCCGGAGAAACAAAATCCATGAAATAGACCAAATTGTCCAATCTAATCACATACATGTCCTTGCTTTGAGTGAAGCTCACCTGGACTCCTCATTAGAGGATGCTGAAGTGAGTATACATAATTACACTCCATTTAGGAAATACAGGAATACATATGGAGGTGGTGTAGCCTTGTATAGAGTCAAATACCAGCTAAAGAGAGAAATGATATAATGGTGGGTGATATAGAGGCTCTTTTGGTGCAGGTTCACCTACCACAATCAAGGCCTATACTAATTGGTTGTTGTCATAGGCCCCCGAATGCTAAAATAGAATACTTGGCAGGAATGTGTGATCTCATTGATAGCATTTCAGATGAAAACAAATAATTGTTTATGTTGGGAGATTTTAACATTGACTACCTTTCTACAGATTGCCATTGGAAGAAGAAGCTTCTTTCAGTGGTCAATACTTGTAATTTAACCCGAGTTGTTGACCTACCAACCAGAGTGTAGGGATGCACCGATCCACATTTTTTCACTTCCGATCCGATCCCGATACCTGAATTTGGATGTCGGCCGATACCGATACTATTCCGATACCAGAGCTCTTTTTGCTTGAATATTATTATTATTATTGTTTATTTTATGAGGCTGTAATAAACTCCTCTCTACAGGCAAGTATGACATGTACTTGAGGGAAGTATAAGCTCAGAAAAGCAGGTCAGAAAAGCTTAAAATTGATTATCAATATTTATTAAATTCCATAAAAGTGCAACAAATACACTCTCCAGCAGCCACAAGGGTATACTTGTCTGACTTGAAATAAAATGTGTAACAAGGCAGCGTTTACTAGTGCAAATATATACACTATCAAAAATATCAAAGAATAGCCTACCTGTCATATAAATGTGAACAGCACAAACACAAATCAAGTAGAGACTACTATGCAGCAATGCGGTTTTCAAGTGTCAAATATGAAATAAAGTGTAAACATCTCTACACTGCTCTCCCTCCCAATAAAAGAAAATGCATACAATGGGCTGCTTCATCTGATCAGCACAAAGTACACTGGCTGAAGCACCGCACTCTGTAGGCTGTGTGCGCCAGAGTCAACCCAGTGCACTGTGAGGCTGATTAGTGACATTGGGCACACATCCGAGGTCCAAATATCTGTGGTAAAGCTCAGGGCTGGAACTCCTTTTAACTTGTCAGCTAACTTGGACGACACTCGGCTGTATAGTTTGGGTAGCGCAGTCTCTGATATATATTTTCTGGATGGTAGACTATACCTTGGCTGCAAGTGCTCCATCAGGCTGCGAAACCCCTCGTTTTCCACCACACTTAATGGTTGGTCGTCGACTATGATAAAGTTGAGCAACTTCTCTGTAATCATTTTGGCTTTTACGTTGTCTGCTGGAAGTTTAGCCTGCTTTTGGAATGACTCCAGGAGTGATTCTTGACGTTTCGTTTCATCTTTCTGCCCCCTGGCTAAATATTCGCTGTGCTCTTTTGGGTGGTGCTTTTTCAAATGTTTGATTAGATTAGTAGTATTGTACGTTGCGACAGAGCTTCCACCTCTCGGAACGACGGCTTTGCAAACATTACATGTTGCTGTCTTGCTTTGCGGTGTTTCAAGAGTAAAATAACTCCATACAGCGGACATGTTGTGAAGTTTAGCCTACAGGCTATCTCGCTGCAAACTGTGGAATGGACCTTCCTGAATGGAGGCGTGTCTCATAACTCCCATTGTTTTTCATTGAGACACGCCTCCGTTCTAGGAAGTCCCATTCCACAGTTTGCAGCCAGCCAGCAGGTTAGCGTGTAGCAGCAAAATTAAGCCGGCAGGAATCACTTGTGGAATCATTCCAGCAGACAACGTGAAAGCGCGCACACAGCAGGCGGATCGGAAATCTCCGCACGTGGATCGGAAATTTCCGATCCAT
>NC_140253.1:20684615-20846012 GCF_949987555.1 Borostomias antarcticus
GCCCGGGTACAGCCCGTCCCTGCCACGAAGCCGACTCCTCCTTGCTCAATACTGCTGGGAGGAATGAAGAGGACATAGAAGCCTGTTGCTATTCTGCTGTGTGGAGCGCTTCCTTCCCTTCCGACCCACGTCCACGCTCTCCTCCCTCTCTGGCCGTGGTCGTCAGTCTGGGGGTCAGTCTGGGGTGAGAGGGTGGTCAGTCTGGGGGTCAGTCTGGGGTGAGAGGGTGGTCAGTCTGGGGGTTCAGTCTGGGGTGAGAGGGTGGTCAGTCTGGGGGTTCAGTCTGGGGTGAGAGGGTGGTCAGTCTGGGGGTTGAGTCTGGGGTGAGAGGGTGGAGGGTTGTGGTGTGGGGGTGAGAGGGTGGAGGGTAGAGGGTGTAGGGGTGAGAGGGTGGAGGGTGGAGGGTTGTGGTGTGGGGGTGAGAGGGTGGAGGGTTGTGGTGTGGGGGTGAGAGGGTAGAGGGTTGTGGTGTGGGGGTGAGAGGGTGGAGGGTAGAGGGTGTAGGGGTGAGAGGGTGAGAGGGTGAGAGGGTGAGAGGGTGGAGGGTAGAGGGTGAGAGGGTGAGAGGGTGGAGGGTAGAGGGTGTAGGGGTGAGAGGGTGAGAGGGTGAGAGGGTGAGAGGGTGGAGGGTAGAGGGTGGAGGGGTGAGAGGGTGGAGGGTGTGGGGGTGAGAGGGTGGAGGGTGGAGGGTTGTGGTGTGGGGGTGAGAGGGTGGAGGGTTGTGGTGTGGGGGTGAGAGGGTGGAGGGTAGAGGGTGTGGGGGTGAGAGGGTAGAGGGTTGTGGTGTGGGGGTGAGAGGGTGGAGGGTTGTGGTGTGGGGGTGAGAGGGTGGAGGGTAGAGGGTGTAGGGGTGAGAGGGTGGAGGGTTGTGGTGTGGGGGTGAGAGGGTGGAGGGTTGTGGTGTGGGGGTGAGAGGGTGGAGGGTTGTGGTGTGGGGGTGAGAGGGTGGAGGGTTGTGGTGTGGGGGTGAGAGGGTAGAGGGTGTAGGGGTGAGAGGGTGGAGGGTTGTGGTGTGGGGGTGAGAGGGTGGAGGGTAGAGGGTGTAGGGGTGAGAGGGTGAGAGGGTGAGAGGGTGAGAGGGTGGAGGGTAGAGGGTGTAGGGGTGAGAGGGTGAGAGGGTGAGAGGGTGAGAGGGTGGAGGGTAGAGGGTGTAGGGGTGGAGGGTAGAGGGTAGAGGGTTGTGGTGTGGGGGTGAGAGGGTGGAGGGTAGAGGGTGTAGGGGTGAGAGGGTAGAGGGTTGTGGTGTGGGGGTGAGAGGGTGGAGGGGTGAGAGGGTGGAGGGTGTGGGGGTGAGAGGGTGGAGGGTGTAGGGGTGAGAGGGTGAGAGGGTGGAGGGTGTAGGGGTGAGAGGGTGGAGGGTAGAGGGTTGTGGTGTGGGGGTGAGAGGGTGGAGGGGTGAGAGGGTGGAGGGTGTGGGGGTGAGAGGGTGGAGGGTGTAGGGGTGAGAGGGTGGAGGGGTGAGAGGGTGGAGGGTGTGGGGGTGAGAGGGTGGAGGGTGTAGGGGTGAGAGGGTGAGAGGGTGGAGGGGTGAGAGGGTGGAGGGTAGAGGGTTGTGGTGTGGGGGTGAGAGGGTGGAGGGTGTGGGGGTGAGAGGGTAGAGGGTTGTGGTGAGAGGGTGAGAGGGTGAGAGGGTGGAGGGTGTGGGGGTGAGAGGGTGGAGGGTGTAGGGGTGAGAGGGTGGAGGGTTGTGGTGTGGGGGTGAGAGGGTGAGAGGGTGGAGGGTTGTGGTGTGGGGGTGAGAGGGTGGAGGGTTGTGGTGTGGGGGTGAGAGGGTGGAGGGTTGTGGTGTGGGGGTGAGAGGGTGGAGGGTTGTGGTGTGGGGGTGAGAGGGTGGAGGGTTGTGGTGTGGGGGTGAGAGGGTGGAGGGTTGTGGTGTGGGGGTGAGAGGGTGAGAGGGTGGAGGGTTGTGGTGTGGGGGTGAGAGGGTGGAGGGTTGTGGTGTGGGGGTGAGAGGGTAGAGGGTTGTGGTGTGGGGGTGAGAGGGTGGAGGGTTGTGGTGTGGGGGTGAGAGGGTGGAGGGTTGTGGTGTGGGGGTGAGAGGGTGGAGGGTAGAGGGTGTAGGGGTGAGAGGGTGGAGGGTTGTGGTGTGGGGGTGAGAGGGTGGAGGGTGTAGGGGTGAGAGGGTGGAGGGTGGAGGGTTGTGGTGTGGGGGTGAGAGGGTGGAGGGTTGTGGTGTGGGGGTGAGAGGGTGAGAGGGTGGAGGGTTGTGGTGTGGGGGTGAGAGGGTGGAGGGTTGTGGTGTGGGGGTGAGAGGGTAGAGGGTTGTGGTGTGGGGGTGAGAGGGTGGAGGGTTGTGGTGTGGGGGTGAGAGGGTGGAGGGTTGTGGTGTGGGGGTGAGAGGGTGGAGGGTAGAGGGTGTAGGGGTGAGAGGGTGGAGGGTTGTGGTGTGGGGGTGAGAGGGTGGAGGGTGTAGGGGTGAGAGGGTGGAGGGTGGAGGGTTGTGGTGTGGGGGTGAGAGGGTGGAGGGTAGAGGGTGTGGGGGTGAGAGGGTGGAGGGTGTAGGGGTGAGAGGGTGAGAGGGTGGAGGGTTGTGGTGTGGGGGTGAGAGGGTGGAGGGTTGTGGTGTGGGGGTGAGAGGGTGGAGGGTTGTGGTGTGGGGGTGAGAGAGTGGAGGGTTGTGGTGTGGGGGTGAGAGGGTGGAGGGTTGTGGTGTGGGGGTGAGAGGGTGGAGGGTTGTGGTGTGGGGGTGAGAGGGTGGAGGGTTGTGGTGTGGGGGTGAGAGGGTGGAGGGTTGTGGTGTGGGGGTGAGAGGGTGGAGGGTTGTGGTGTGGGGGTGAGAGAGTGGAGGGTTGTGGTGTGGGGGTGAGAGGGTGGAGGGTTGTGGTGTGGGGGTGAGAGGGTGGAGGGTTGTGGTGTGGGGGTGAGAGGGTGGAGGGTTGTGGTGTGGGGGTGAGAGGGTGGAGGGTTGTGGTGTGGGGGTGAGAGAGTGGAGGGTTGTGGTGTGGGGGTGAGAGGGTGGAGGGTTGTGGTCTGGGGGTGAGAGGGTGGAGGGTTGTCAGTCTGGGGGTGAGAGGGTGGAGGGTAGAGGGTGTAGGGGTGAGAGGGTGTAGGATCTATAATGTCATTCAGTGCCCCGGCTGCAGCCCTGGCTGCCACCTGCTGCCGTCTCTCCTACTACTACCACACACACGCGCACACACGCACGCACACACACACACACACACACACACAAACACACACACGCATGCACACACACGCATGCACACACACACGCATGCACGACTGTGTCTGTCCTTGTGTCTTCTTTCGCTAATGGCCTGGGACCTCAGACCGACACTCCCCCTGACAAATCCCTCTGGGCCAACCACACACACACACACACACACACACACACACACACTCGCACGCACGCACGCAGGCGCACACACACACACACACACTCGCACGCACGCACGCAGGCGCACACACACACACACACGAGCTGGTCTTTGCAAATGGCGACACAAGATCACTTCCAGATCAAAACATTTTTTGAGAAAAGAAATACAAAATCAAAGTCCAATGAATGGTCACCAAGGTGTAATAATGTTGGTGTCACCACACCACAAAACAGGGCTTTTCTTCCTGGAAAAACGTCTGAAAAAATGGGGTTGTGTTATATACAGGGTCTACACTTTTACATGTCATTATACATGAACAACAGCAGGTGGCGCCAAATAGCCTGTTCCCCTCCTGACTGAAGCAGCCAGAGTTGCTCAAGTAACAAGGCTTCATGGTCGTTTTTCCACTGAGATGGATAGAAATACCAAATAGACTATAGTTGATTTTCATAAAAGAGAATAACAGCCTACCTTATTCAATGTGTTTTATTATCATTATTTCCAATTTTAAAAAATTCTTTATAACAACAAGATTTGGTCTTCTAAAAGTCTTTTTTAAATGAGCCTTGAGAAGGGGGAGTGGTTATTCAGGGTCATCTTGTATTCGGGTCAATATGGTTTGTTGTATTTGAAATGGTTTTTATACTCATTTTGCACACTATCACTGGGCTTTCTCACTCTCCTCTCCGACGGCCAGTTGGCACACACACACACACACACACGCACACACACACACACACGCATACACACACACACACACACACACACACACACACACACGCACACACACACACGCACGCACACACGCACACACGCGCACACACACACACACACACACACACACACACACACACGCACACACACACACACACGCATACACGCGCACACACACACACACACACACACACACACGCACACACACACACGCACGCACACACGCACACACGCGCACACACACACACACACACACACACACACACACACACGTGCCCACATAGCCCTGATTCTTCTCACCCACTCACTGCAGTGTAGTTCTCTCGTCTACTGTGCACACCTAGGGGACATGTGCTCTACTGTACTCTACTGTGCTCACCTAGGGGACATGTGCTCTACTGTACTCTACTGTACTCTACTGTGCTCTACTGTGCTCTACTGTTCATACCTAGGGGACATGTGCTCTACTGTGCTCTACTGTGCTCTACTGTGCTCTACTGTGCGTACCTAGGGGACATGTGCTCTACTGTGCTCTACTGTGCGTACCTAGGGGACATGTGCTCTACTGTACTCTACTGTGCTCACCTAGGGGACATGTGCTCTACTGTACTCTACTGTGCTCACCTAGGGGACATGTGCTCTACTGTACTCTACTGTACTCTACTGTGCATACCTAGGGGACATGTGCTCTACTGTACTCTACTGTGCTCACCTAGGGGACATGTGTTCATACCTAGGGGACATGTGCTCTACTGTACTCTACTGTGCTCACCTAGGGGACATGTGCTCTACTGTACTCTACTGTACTCTACTGTGCATACCTAGGGGACATGTGCTCTACTGTACTCTACTGTGCTCACCTAGGGGACATGTGTTCATACCTAGGGGACATGTGCTCTACTGTACTCTACTGTGCGTACCTAGGGGACATGTGCTCTACTGTGCTCTACTGTTCATACCTAGGGGACATGTGCTCTACTGTACTCTACTGTTCATACCTAGGGGACATGTGCTCTACTGTACTCTACTGTGCGTACCTAGGGGACATGTGCTCTACTGTACTCTACTGTACTCTACTGTACTCTACTGTACATACCTAGGGGACATGTGCTCTACTGTGCTCACCTAGGGGACATGTGCTCTACTGTACTCTACTGTACTCTACTGTGCATACCTAGGGGACATGTGCTCTACTGTACTCTACTGTGCTCACCTAGGGGACATGTGTTCATACCTAGGGGACATGTGCTCTACTGTACTCTACTGTGCGTACCTAGGGGACATGTGCTCTACTGTGCTCTACTGTTCATACCTAGGGGACATGTGCTCTACTGTACTCTACTGTTCATACCTAGGGGACATGTGCTCTACTGTACTCTACTGTGCGTACCTAGGGGACATGTGCTCTACTGTACTCTACTGTACTCTACTGTACTCTACTGTACATACCTAGGGGACATGTGCTCTACTGTGCGTACCTAGGGGACATGTGCTCTACTGTACTCTGTGTATTTTCATGCATGTCTTTGTCAGTGTGCAGGCTTTGCTCTTATTCATGATTTATACGCATCATAACCACAGCTGTAACAAAGCCTTGTAAAGTACAATACAGGCTCTGACTGTTGTTGCTCCTTGACCTGTGAACACCACGAAAACACAATGACCAATAACCATGAAACACTCTAACCCTTACAGACTAACCAGGTTCTCTCTATAAGCTGTTCCATTCTAACCCTTACAGACTAACCAGGTTCTCTATAAGCTGTTCCATTCTAACCCTTACAGACTCACCAGGTTCTCTCTATGCTGTTCCATTCTAACCCTTACAGACTAACCAGGTTCTCTCTATAAGCTGTTCCATTCTAACCCTTACAGACTCACCAGGTTCTCTCTATGCTGTTCCATTCTAACCCTTACAGACTAACCAGGTTCTCTCTATAAGCTGTTCCATTCTAACCCTTACAGACTCACCAGGTTCTCTCTATAAGCTGTTCCATTCTAACCCTTACAGACTCACCAGGTTCTCTCTATGCTGTTCCATTCTAACCCTTACAGACTAACCAGGTTCTCTCTATGCTGTTCCATTCAAACCCTTACAGACTCACCAGGTTCTCTCTATGCTGTTCCATTCTAACCCTTACAGACTAACCAGGTTCTCTATAAGCTGTTCCATTCTAACCCTTACAGACTCACCAGGTTCTCCCTATGCTGTTCCATTCTAACCCTTACAGACTCACCAGGTTCTCCCTATGCTGTTCCATTCTAACCCTTACAGACTCACCAGGTTCTCTATAAGCTGTTCCATTCTAACCCTTACAGACTCACAAGGTTCTCTATAAGCTGTTCCATTCTAACCCTTACAGACTCACCAGGTTCTCCCTATGCTGTTCCATTCTAACCCTTACAGACTAACCAGGTTCTCTCTATAAGCTGTTCCATTCTAACCCTTACAGACTCACCAGGTTCTCTCTGTGCTGTTCCATTCTAACCCTTACAGACTCACCAGGTTCTCTCTGTGCTGTTCCATTCTAACCCTTACAGACTCACCAGGTTCTCTCTGTGCTGTTCCATTCTAACCCTTACAGACTCACCAGGTTCTCTCTGTCTATGCGCTGCTGCTCGCGTTGCCGGTTGCGAGCGCTGTGGTAGAGGTGTGGGGGGGGCGCGGTGGGGCTGGTGATGACCCCCGAGCCGCCTGGTCGGGGTCGGGGCGCTGGGCGGGACAGCTCGCGGAGCATACGCTGGTTCTCCCGGTCGATGCGACGCACCTCTTCGTTGGTGAAGGAGTAGTTCTTCCTGTTCCTGCCTCCGGGACAGCCCACGGCCAGCTCGCTGCCCAGCCGGCTCTCCACGGCCAGCTCGCTGCCCAGCCGGCTCTCCACGGCGAGGACAGCTTCACAGCAGCGCGGGGGGGGGGGGGGGGGGGGGCACACATGGAACTCCAGTCATTAACGCCACATGGTGATTACATCTTCGCCCAGTTAACATTACTCATTCACAGTGACTTGAAAAAGCTTTACCATCACGCGCCCGAGATCTGAAATAACTTACGAGATTTCGAAAATCTTCTGTCTCTGCATGCATACAAAGCGATTATTACCAAACGTGTTACAGAAGTATGTAACTGCCTCTTATCATGTCTCCACCTGTAGCAGCGTGTGAGATATATGTACTGTGACATGTCTTTATTCATCTTGTATGTGATGCACCTACTGTAACATTGTTTGTTCTTTATTATGTGATGTTCTGTTACACCTGGAGAGGTCTCCAAGAAAAAAAGAAATATGAGACCAACCTGCATGAATAAAGGACGAACGAATACAATTCAATAAATGGTACCAAATCAAGATGACAGTAAGACTGGAGGAACATCTAACAAATAAAGCTTTGATTGATTGATTGATTGATTGATTGATTGATCTTAAGTTCTGAAATTTGACACCGGGGAACTGTCAACATTTAGTTCTTGAGAGCAGCTTCCTGCAGTGCGGCCTGGTGCTGCTATTACACAGCCTTTATAGTGAGGGCTTGAATGAGAGGCTGGTTTGGGACTCAGGGTGAATGAGAGGCTGGTTTGGGACTCAGGGTGAATGAGAGGCTGGTTTGGGACTGGGCCAGGGGGGAATGGGGGCTTGGTTTGGGACTGGGCCATGGGTGAATGGGGGCTTGGTTTGGGACTGGGCCAGGGGTGAATGGGGGCTTGGTTTGGGACTGGGCCAGGGGTGAATGGGGGCTTGGTTTGGGACTGGGCCAGGGGTGAATGGGGGCTTGGTTTGGGACTGGGCCAGGGGTGAATGGGGGCTTGGTTTGGGACTGGGCCAGGAGTGAATGGGGGCTTGGTTTGGGACTGGGCCAGGGGTGAATGGGGGCTTGGTTTGGGACTGGGCCAGGAGTGAATGGGGGCTTGGTTTGGGACTGGGCCAGGGGTGAATGGGGGCTTGGTTTGGGACTGGGCCAGGGGTGAATGTAAACAACCACTCTACTCACCTTCGTCTGTGTCCCGACCCGAGCCCTCGTCTCTTGGATGAGCAGTACTGAAGGGGCTGGGAGGAGCTCTGTCCTGGTGGTCCTGCTTCTCTCCGACACCGCCGCCCTCCGTCCCCCTCTCCCTGCCCCCCGCCGACCCCAGGTCCAGGTCCAGGGACTGGACGGGGCTGTCGTCGGGAGTGGAAAGGGGGGTGACGTCGGTCACCGTGTCATCAGAGTCCTCCTCGGGGGGTCTCTCCGTGGGCCCGTCCGGCCCCGGTCCGGGTCTCCGTACGGGGGAGGAGGAGGCGCGGGGCTTGGTGTGGACGGGGGGATCGGAGGTCCCGCTGTCACAGCTGTCCGTGTCCGTGTCCGAGGAGGTGGGGGACGGGCTCCGGAGGTGGTGCTTCCGGGTGTTTCTCCGGGGGGTACCGAGCTTCACCCCGAGGGCCAGCCTCCGAGAGGGCCGAGCCTCCTCTTCCTCGCTCTCGTCCTCGCTCTGGTGGTAGCCGTCTTCATCGTCCTCCTCCTCCTCCTCCTCCTCACCGTCCTCAGCTGACGACACCACCGACGCCACAAAGCCCCTGGAGCGAATACTGGCGACCTCTTCAGCGACAGGGTCGTCCTTTACCTTTGGCTAGGAATGGACAACAGTGGACTTCTGGTGAAGACGCAGGCGCCAGAGGACGGACGCGCGGCCCGACCTGGGACTCAAGACGACCTCGACTGAGACAGACGTCTCGGGACTGACCAGCAGAGCCAGGAGACCCCTTCTCATGAGGCCTGTGTACGCGGTCAGTAACACCAACATGCTGGACAACTTTTAACAGTATTTGTATGTTTGCCTTAACTTTTTCAAACAGGTTG
Organism: Borostomias antarcticus; assembly: GCF_949987555.1. NCBI lineage: Eukaryota > Metazoa > Chordata > Actinopteri > Stomiiformes > Stomiidae > Borostomias > Borostomias antarcticus. The sequence goes on from NC_140253.1 coordinate 20,693,483, forward strand.
TTGGTGTACAGTTGTTATTCTTAATGTTCTAACTTGCTGTGTGTGTGTGTGTGTGTGTAACTGAATAGGGTAGGCCTACAGTACTGTATTTTAACATTGGTCGCACTGTGGAGCCATGTAAGAGGCGTTGATTCTTTCTCCACAGAAGCACAAATTCAAGCCAAAAGAAGGCAACACTACTACAGGATATACAGTCTAATCCAGCTGAAAGATAACATGTTGAGGTTATTTTTTTTTCAAAACTAAAAACCTCAAACTGAAAAATATCAAGTGAAGTTGTAAAGTGACTCACTTTGAAACGGTACAGAACAGCAACTTTTATATGAACAAATATCCTAGCCCACCCCAACAGGGTAGAGTCCTACATGTGAACAAGGGTCCAGTTGTCCAAGTGCAATACACATATCTATACCCATTGTGCTGCATGCTTCATTAGTGGGCCAAGCCTCACCTGAAAGATTGTATACAGTACCACGTGAAAGACCCCTGAAATCCCTCCTCTAGTATTGGCCTTTAAGAAACCGTATGACTTGATATTACACAGATTCTTCTTCTGTACCTATTTTTATAGTCAATCTAGAGACATACTTCAGACATGCAAAAACCCAATATTAAATTTAGCTAAAGACCTACCGACCCAAAAAAGTTTATGTTTTGAAGGATTATCAAGATTTCCTTATATTAGGCTACTGACTAACACTGAACAATTTTGTTGAATGTACCGGTGAAGATGACCCTAGACACACTAGCTACAGGCCTCAGTGAATAAGATGACCCTAGACACACTAGCTACAGGCCTCAATGTGTTTGGATGCTCCTTGTAGTAAAGGTTGAAATGACAATACCAGAAATGGCCCAGACTTGCCTCATTCATAGTCACTCCTAAATGTAGGCTACTCTCAAACCTTTTTGACTACAGAGTGGTTCCAAAACCATTTGATATACAGTATTATAGGTCGGAATAAGAATTCTTCTTTTTTTCTACAATGCCAAAACCCCACTAGTACATTAAAGAGTACATACTGTAGGCCTACCTCTGATTTTAGAGAGGATATGCAGGATGTCCTGCTCCCATCTTCCACCCCTGAGCCCTGGCTCCTCTTCTCCTCCTCCTCCTCCTCCAGGGGCGTCACTCTACTGGGACTGTCTGCCCTTTCAGCCCTCAGCCCCTCTGCCCTGGAAGACTGTGTCTGCGCAGGCTGTGGTGAATGTGTGCCATCCTCCCACCCGGGTCTTCCAGCCTCTGAACCCGTGTCATGCTTCTCCCAGTCTTTGCCGGGGTGGCCGTCCTCATCCTCGCTGTCAAAGAAGGAATGGTCCACCTCCCCCTCCAGCTCCTTAGGGCTGAACATGGGGGCCTTATTTCACCGCCCGCGCTGTCATCTGGAGAGAGATGAGAGCAGTCAGTGAACGCGCTGTCATCTGGAGAGAGATGAGAGCAGTCAGTGAACGCGCTGTCATCTGGAGAGAGATGAGAGCAGTCAGTGGACGCGCTGTCATCTGGAGAGAGATGAGAGCAGTCAGTGAACGCGCTGTCATCTGGAGAGAGATGAGAGCAGTCAGTGGACGCGCTGTCATCTGGAGAGAGATGAGAGCAGTCAGTGAACGCGCTGTCATCTGGAGAGAGATGAGAGCAGTCAGTGAACGCGCTGTCATCTGGAGAGAGATGAGAGCAGTCAGTGGACGCGCTGTCATCTGGAGAGAGATGAGAGCAGTCAGTGAACGCGCTGTCATCTGGAGAGAGATGAGAGCAGTCAGTGGACGCGCTGTCATCTGGAGAGAGATGAGAGCAGTCAGTGAACACGCTGTCATCTGGAGAGAGATGAGAGCAGTCAGTGAACGCGCTGTCATCTGGAGAGAGATGAGAGCAGTCAGTGAACGCGCTGTCATCTGGAGAGAGATGAGAGCAGTCAGTGAACGCGCTGTCCTCTGGAGAGAGATGAGAGCAGTCAGTGAACGCGCTGTCATCTGGAGAGAGATGAGAGCAGTCAGTGAACGCGCTGTCATCTGGAGAGAGATGAGAGCAGTCAGTGAACGCGCTGTCATCTGGAGAGAGATGAGAGCAGTCAGTGAACGCGCTGTCATCTGGAGAGAGATGAGAGCAGTCAGTGAACGCGCTGTCATCTGGAGAGAGATGAGAGCAGTCAGTGAACGCGCTGTCCTCTGGAGAGAGATGAGAGCAGTCAGTGGACGCGCTGTCATCTGGAGAGAGATGAGAGCAGTCAGTGAACGCGCTGTCATCTGGAGAGAGATGAGAGCAGTCAGTGAACGCGCTGTCATCTGGAGAGAGATGAGAGCAGTCAGTGAACGCGCTGTCATCTGGAGAGAGATGAGAGCAGTCAGTGAACGCGCTGTCATCTGGAGAGAGATGAGAGCAGTCAGTGAACGCGCTGTCCTCTGGAGAGAGATGAGAGCAGTCAGTGAACGCGCTGTCATCTGGAGAGAGATGAGAGCAGTCAGTGAACGCGCTGTCATCTGGAGAGAGATGAGAGCAGTCAGTGAACGCGCTGTCCTCTGGAGAGAGATGAGAGCAGTCAGTGAACGCGCTGTCATCTGGAGAGAGATGAGAGCAGTCAGTGAACGCGCTGTCATCTGGAGAGAGATGAGAGCAGTCAGTGAACGCGCTGTCATCTGGAGAGAGATGAGAGCAGTCAGTGAACGTGTCATCTGGAGAGAGATGAGAGCAGTCAGTGAACGCGCTGTCATCTGGAGAGAGATGAGAGCAGTCAGTGAACGCGCTGTCATCTGGAGAGAGATGAGAGCAGTCAGTGAACGCGCTGTCATCTGGAGAGAGATGAGAGCAGTCAGTGAACGCGCTGTCCTCTGGAGAGAGATGAGAGCAGTCAGTGAACGCGCTGTCATCTGGAGAGAGATGAGAGCAGTCAGTGAACGCGCTGTCATCTGGAGAGAGATGAGAGCAGTCAGTGAACGCGCTGTCATCTGGAGAGAGATGAGAGCAGTCAGTGAACGCGCTGTCATCTGGAGAGAGATGAGAGCAGTCAGTGAACGCGCTGTCCTCTGGAGAGAGATGAGAGCAGTCAGTGGACGCGCTGTCATCTGGAGAGAGATGAGAGCAGTCAGTGGACGCGCTGTCATCTGGAGAGAGATGAGAGCAGTCAGTGAACGCGCTGTCATCTGGAGAGAGATGAGAGCAGTCAGTGAACGCGCTGTCATCTGGAGAGAGATGAGAGCAGTCAGTGAACGCGCTGTCATCTGGAGAGAGATGAGAGCAGTCAGTGAACGCGCTGTCCTCTGGAGAGAGATGAGAGCAGTCAGTGAACGCGCTGTCCTCTGGAGAGAGATGAGAGCAGTCAGTGAACGCGCTGTCATCTGGAGAGAGATGAGAGCAGTCAGTGAACGTGTCATCTGGAGAGAGATGAGAGCAGTCAGTGAACGCGCTGTCATCTGGAGAGAGATGAGAGCAGTCAGTGAACGCGCTGTCCTCTGGAGAGAGATGAGAGCAGTCAGTGAACGCGCTGTCATCTGGAGAGAGATGAGAGCAGTCAGTGAACGCGCTGTCATCTGGAGAGAGATGAGAGCAGTCAGTGAACGCGCTGTCATCTGGAGAGAGATGAGAGCAGTCAGTGAACGTGTCATCTGGAGAGAGATGAGAGCAGTCAGTGAACGCGCTGTCATCTGGAGAGAGATGAGAGCAGTCAGTGAACGCGCTGTCATCTGGAGAGAGATGAGAGCAGTCAGTGAACGCGCTGTCATCTGGAGAGAGATGAGAGCAGTCAGTGAACGCGCTGTCATCTGGAGAGAGATGAGAGCAGTCAGTGAACGCGCTGTCATCTGGAGAGAGATGAGAGCAGTCAGTGAACGCGCTGTCCTCTGGAGAGAGATGAGAGCAGTCAGTGAACGCGCTGTCCTCTGGAGAGAGATGAGAGCAGTCAGTGAACGCGCTGTCATCTGGAGAGAGATGAGAGCAGTCAGTGAACGTGTCATCTGGAGAGAGATGAGAGCAGTCAGTGAACGCGCTGTCATCTGGAGAGAGATGAGAGCAGTCAGTGAACGTGTCATCTGGAGAGAGATGAGAGCAGTCAGTGAACGCGCTGTCATCTGGAGAGAGATGAGAGCAGTCAGTGGACGCGCTGTCATCTGGAGAGAGATGAGAGCAGTCAGTGAACGCGCTGTCATCTGGAGAGAGATGAGAGCAGTCAGTGAACGCGCTGTCATCTGGAGAGAGATGAGAGCAGTCAGTGAACGTGTCATCTGGAGAGAGATGAGAGCAGTCAGTGAACGCGCTGTCATCTGGAGAGAGATGAGAGCAGTCAGTGGACGTGTCATCTGGAGAGAGATGAGAGCAGTCAGTGAACGTGCTGTCATCTGGAGAGAGATGAGAGCAGTCAGTGGACGCGCTGTCATCTGGAGAGAGATGAGAGCAGTCAGTGAACGTGTCATCTGGAGAGAGATGAGAGCAGTCAGTGAACGTGTCTGATAACTAATTGGTAGAACAGTGAACATAAGTCCATATAGGAGCCGCTGTTTGAAGATCATCACAACCAAATATTAATCACTTTAAATAAATGGTTATATATTTCTTTATATCTATCCAGAGTTAATTACTTTATATTATATATATATATCAGAACTGCCGTTTCGAGCAACGGATGCAATTTAAACTTCAGCTCTCAACCGTCAAAGCTTTGATGTTTTAAATGATTTCATTCGTTTTATCTTGACCATATCTGCAGTTAGCTAGCCTGTTACCATATCTGCAGTTAGCTAGCCTGTTACCATATCTGCAGTTAGCCTGTTACCATATCTGCAGTTAGCTAGCCTGTTACCATAGCTGCAGTTAGTTAGCCTGTTACCATATCTGCAGTTAGCTAGCCTGTTACCATAGCTGCAGTTAGCTAGCCTGTTACCATATCTGCAGTTAGCTAGCCTGTTACCATATCTGCAGTTAGCTAGCCTGTTACCATAGCTGCAGTTAGCTAGCCTGTTACCATATCTGCAGTTAGCTAACCTGTTACCATAGCTGCAGTTAGCTAGCCTGTTACCATATCTGCAGTTAGCTAGCCTGTTACCATATCTGCAGTTAGCTAGCCTGTTACCATATCTGCAGTTAGCTAGCCTGTTAGCATATCTGCAGTTAGCTAGCCTGTTACCATATCTGCAGTTAGCTAGCCTGTTAGCATAGCTGCAGTTAGCTAGCCTGTTACCATATCTGCAGTTAGCTAGCCTGTTACCATAGCTGCAGTTAGCTAGCCTGTTACCATATCTGCAGTTAGCTAGCCTGTTACCATAGCTGCAGTTAGCTAGCCTGTTACCATAGCTGCAGTGAGCTAGCCTGTTACCATATCTGCAGTTAGCTAGCCTGTTACCATATCTGCAGTTAGCTAGCCTGTTACCATATCTGCAGTTAGCTAGCCTGTTACCATATCTGCAGTTAGCTAGCCTGTTAGCATATCTGCAGTTAGCTAGCCTGTTAGCATATCTGCAGTTAGCTAGCCTGTTAGCATAGCTGCAGTTAGCTAGCCTGTTACCATATCTGCAGTTAGCTAGCCTGTTACCATATCTGCAGTTAGCTAGCCTGTTAGCATAGCTGCAGTTAGCTAGCCTGTTACCATATCTGCAGTTAGCTAGCCTGTTAGCATAGCTGCAGTTAGCTAGCCTGTTACCATATCTGCAGTTAGCTAGCCTGTTACCATATCTGCAGTTAGCTAGCCTGTTACCATATCTGCAGTTAGCTAGCCTGTTAGCATAGCTGCAGTTAGCTAGCCTGTTACCATATCTGCAGTTAGCTAGCCTGTTACCATAGCTGCAGTTAGCTAGCCTGTTACCATAGCTGCAGTTAGCTAGCCTGTTAGCATATCTGCAGTTAGCTAGCCTGTTACCATATCTGCAGTTAGCTAGCCTGTTAGCATAGCTGCAGTTAGCCTGTTACCATATCTGCAGTTAGCTAGCCTGTTACCATATCTGCAGTGAGCTAGCCTGTTACCATATCTGCAGTTAGCTAGCCTGTTAGCATAGCTGCAGTTAGCCTGTTACCATATCTGCAGTTAGTTAGCCTGTTACCATAGCTGCAGTGAGCTAGCCTGTTACCATAGCTGCAGTTAGCTAGCCTGTTACCATATCTGCAGTTAGCTAGCCTGTTAGCATAGCTGCAGTTAGCTAGCCTGTTACCATAGCTGCAGTAATGTTAGCTAGCTAGGCGGATATGTACGATATCTCTAAATTAGCAACACTTTAGCTAACGAGCACCACTTGACAAGCAAATCAAAGCAAACGCACTTACCTGACTTGCTAAGTACGAATGACTTCCAACATCACATGATCCTCAGCTGTGTATCGGAACAAAGTGAGGCTAGGAAAGACTGTGAAACTAGTCAGCACAAAGTGAGGCTAGGAAAGACTGTGAAACTAGTCAGAACAAAGTGAGGCTAGGAAAGACTGTGAAACTAGTCAGCACAAAGTGAGGCTAGGAAAGACTGTGAAACTAGTCAGCACAAAGTGAGGCTAGGAAAGACTGTGAAACTAGTCAGAACAAAGTGAGGCTAGGAAAGACTGTGAAACTAGTCAGAACAAAGTGAGGCTAGGAAAGACTGTGAAACTAGTCAGCACAAAGTGAGGCTAGGAAAGACTGTGAAACTAGTCAGCACAAAGTGAGGCTAGGAAAGACTGTGAAACTAGTCAGCACAAAGTGAGGCTAGGAAAGACTGTGAAACTAGTCAGCAGCTAAGAAACGACCTTCTTCCGCCAGGGGCACCTGCGGTAGTGAGCTAGTACGGGCACAATGCAAGTTACTAAACAAACTGGGCGGGTCACTTTATAGAGAAATGAACGTGCTTGCTGTCCAAATATATAGAGTTGAGGGAGGTGAATGGTCCTGAGTCTGCCTGGAGCTAGGAGCTAGGAGCTTGAATGTTAGCCCTCTGTTGTTTCCATCTGGTGGATGTTATCTATCTCAAGTAAGAGGCTGGGGTCCTGGAGCTATCTCAAGTAAGAGGCTGGGGTCCTGGAGCTATCTCAAGTAAGAGGCTGGGGTCCTGGAGCTATCTCAAGTAAGAGGCTGGGGTCCTGGAGCTATCTCAAGTAAGAGGCTGGGGTCCTGGAGCTATCTCAAGTAAGAGGCTGGGGTCCTGGAGCTATCTCAAGTAAGAGGCTGGGGTCCTGGAGCTATCTCAAGTAAGAGGCTGGGGTCGTCGGGGTGCCATGGAGGGAGGGGCGAGGTGATGACGTCATTTTGTAGTCTTTAGCCTTTCCGCCAATGTGGGGTGTAGTCCAAAATCCATATGGGAAAATGAATGGAGGTTGCGAAAAATGCCGAAAATAAGTGTTTAACAGAGGCTCGTTCGAGATGAGCAGCGCCTCGCCTTGATGGTGAACGAGAGCAGGCGGCAGCAGGCGGGGGCGGTGACAAAAAACTGCAATCAAGTCGGACAGTTTTCAGTCGCCTGCAAAGAAAATACAGGAAGTCACAGCCTATATTTACATCCGGTTGTAGGCTGCATGTAGTTCTATTTCGTGGAGCTCCGCCCCACAGGGCTAGCTCCTATTGGCTAGCGAAACCCAGCTAGCTACATTGACTGAAGAAAAAAACATACACGCACCTGTGTCCAACCAAGTCCGGTGCACCACTGTATAAGCGGGCTACGCCCGCACATCTGCTCCTTCGAAATTTTCAGCTCGCATTGATACTGAAAGAAGATAAGAATGTCTACTCAGCGGACCCAAGCGGAGCTGGCGGCATCCTCAGATGACCCCCTGCCGGCGCCGATTGATCCGCCGGATCGTTTCTGTGTCTGCGGCTCCCGCTACAGCGACGTGGGACACCACCTCTGCTTCCGCTGTCTGGGGCGCAGCACGCCAGAGCGGGTCTGGCTCCGTCCCCCGCCTGCGAGATCTGCGCCCTCCTGGACCCCATGGAGAGGATGCTCCGGGCGCATTTCTTCGCTCCGCCGCCGCTGAAGGAGACTGAAGGTCTGGTCCAGCTGGTCGGCGAGGACATCGGTGCGCCCCCGCAACAACCGGCGGCCCCGATTACCTCCCTCGCGCCTACGGATGATGAGGAAGAGCTCTCCGAGGCAGACGAGGGTCTCTCTGCGTCAGAAGCCACTACGGCTAGTGGCGCCTCCTTCCCGGGGCAGGGTTCCTTCGATCGCGACCTGCCCCGGCTGCTGGAGAGAGCCGCGCATCACCTCGGTATCTCCGTCCCGGAGGCTGCTTCGACTACGGGGCTCCCACTGTGGAGCTCCGTCTGCTACGGGCGTCCCTCTCAGCCTGCTCCTCGTCTCCTGCCGGCTATGCCTGACCTGGAGGCGTTCGTCGAGGCTGAATGGGAGCGGCCGTTGGCCATCAGAGGTCCGCTTCGCCAGTTCAGCAGAGCTACGAGGGTAACCGGCTGGACTGACGTAGCAGCTATCGGCTCTCCTCTGGAACCCGACATTGCAGCGGTCCTGGTGCCTGGTTCCTCCGCCTGGGGCTCGGCCAGGAAGCCTCTCATGCCGGACGTCAAGGACAAGACAACCCTGTCCTTGGCCGACAAAAGTTTTTCTCTGGCCGCGCAGGCCGTGGCTGCCTCCTCCTCCATTGCTATGCTGGCCATTTACATCGGCCAGCTAGCTACGGAGCAAACCCCCCCCTCTATGGATGAAGACAGGAGAGCGGAGTTGGCCGAAGCCGCCGGAGCCGTTGCTCAGCTTGTGAGAATCTCCGCCTCCTGTCTGGGTGGAGTGATGGCCACGTCGGTGGTGCAGCAGCGCCACCTATGGCTCTCCCTGACTCGTCTGCGCGAGGAAAACAAGGGTGTCCTTCGCGACCTCCCCCTGCCTACCCCGCCCAGGGTGCCGGGACCGGACCGGCGTCTTCAAGCGCGCCCACCGCTCCGCCTCCGGCTTGGGGTAGGAAGAGGCGCACCTATTGACGGTGCGTGGAGATGCGTGACTGTGTTGTGCCCACACCACGCTCTGTTAAGAGCGGCGGTGAGCAAGTTTCCCTGTTCAGGAATAAAGCAAAACACGATGCAACGTTATCAAGCTGGTTGTAATGTGCAGTCCGCATCTCCTCCTGTTTCAGCTACTGTAATGTTCTCGGCTAGAGCCGCTGGGTCTTCCGTGAAAAAGTCGGAATTGACCATGGCAGGTCTCGCCGCAGCTGAAAAACCGACTCGAGCCGCGGAGTCTTTTCCTGCAAAGAGAGCAGACGTGACGTGCGCAGCTCTCGCCAGTTCAGCGAATGTAATATATTCGTCTAGAGCCGCCGGGTCCTCTGTGAGAAAGTCAGATTTGACCACGGCAGGTCTCGCCGCCCCTGTTCTAAACAGACCGTTTGGGTTTTTAACAGAGGGGATGTGTGCGCCCAGGCCAAGTGCTATGGCTGTACTGCCCTGTTCTGAGTTTTCTCGGGACCGACCGCTGGCGGGGTTTAGCGGCGAAAAAGATGCGCTAGACCCCAGACGGCGTTCGTTCATTCGGGCCGAGCGTTCGAGCCTCTCCCTGTGTGTTCGACAGGTAGAGAGTTTTCACGCTCACCGGTCAGTGAGAATACTTCCATGTTTACCGCCTCGGCTAGCTATTTTCATGAGCAGCCGAGGCGTCGCTCCGTCAGTGTGTGTGATACCAACGCTCGGCCTTTAGCTAAAAGGAGCAGGCCTATGGTGTCTGATATCCACACTTCATCTCACAACGTGCACCAGTCGCATGGTTTTCGCCTAGCCGCTTTGTGTGATGTTGGCGCGAAATCACTGCCCGCCTCTCATGTCCCGTCTAGTCGGTCTGCGAAAGACGGCACCTTGACAGATCATGCAAATGAGAAGGCGGGGCTTCCCGCATTGCAACACTCCGCCGTTTTCTCTCAATGGGATGAGCAACGGCGGCTTGTTAGCAATGCGGACGGTGTCTACTCACTTCCTCTTTTTGTGAATGAAGTGCTTCTTGACAGGAATGCCATTAATCCTCGCGCTGTTCAGGGACATGGAACTCCCAATGGGGATTTTTCATCTCCCTTTCGAGGGTGGCCCGCCTTGGGCCAGGACAGCAGAGTTTCTCAGCTGTCCGGTGGCGGTCAGGGCCAAATTGAACTATGGCAGGTTCCTCGATCTGTTCCCGCGATCTCCGGCACAACCTCTTTCCAACCGCTTCACAGTCTGGCAGGAGAGATGTCTCCTGGACAGCTGGTTGCAGCGTGTTCTACGGGAAGGGTATCTCATTCAGTTTTGTTGCCCCCCACCGCCCTTCACGGGCGTAGTGGAGACAGTGATACCGCGTCCCGCTCAGGCTGCCGCTCTGTCAGCAGAGATTGCAGAACTGATGGCGAAGGGAGCGGTAACTGTGGTCCCGTCAGACCAGAGGGACGAGGGATTTTATTCCCGCTACTTCCTCGTGCCAAAGAAGACGGGGGGCGTAAGGCCAATTTTGGACCTCCGCCTTTTCAACAAAACGGTGGCGAATCTGAAGTTCCATATGCTTACGGGGCGACAAATGCTGGAGGCATTCCTTCCCGGCGATTTTTGCACCAGCATAGACCTCAAGGACGCTTACTTCCACATACCGATAGCTCATCGGCATCGGAAGTTTTTGCGTTTCGCCTACCTGGGTGTGGCGTACGAATATACCAGACTCCCGTTTGGATATGCGCTCGCCCCCAGAACCTTCTCCAGTTGTGTGGAGGTGGCGTTGAGGCCACTGCGCCGGCAGGGCATCAGGATCCTGGCAAACCTGGACGACCTGCTGGTACTGGCTCCGTCGCCTTTGTTGGCTCTGATGCATACTGCCACGGTGGTGAGGCATCTCACCGACCTGGGGTTTGCAGTCAACTGGGAGAAGAGTGCTCTGTGGCCGGCCTGTCAGATTGTTTACCTAGGTATCAATCTGGACACAAGCGCCATGAGAGCACGGCTATCCGATTCAAGGAGGGAAACACTGGAGAAGAGTCTCAGTGTTTGCCGTCCTTCTCGAAAGATCGCAGTTCTGTCGATCATGCGCCTTCTGGGTCTCATGGCAGCCGCCCATGTGGTAGTGTCACTGGGCCTACTTCACATGAGGTGCGTGCAGAGATGGTTCGCGCGGCTTCGTCTGAGGCGTCTGTGAGGCACAGACGGCGCCTTGTGCGGATGCCGGGGTCGTTGTCAGCAGACCTCGATTATTGGAGGGACCGGCGCGTAATAGCGCACGGTGTTCCAATAGGCAGGGTGTCGGCTCACGTCGCTGTCTTCACAGACGCGTCTCTAAGCGGCTGGGGTGGTACATGTCTGTCCCAGGCCGTAGGTGGTTTGTGGGCCGTCGGAGAACGGCGCCACATCAACCTCCTGGAGTTGGAGATGGTGCTACTGGCATTGCGCCACTTTGTACACCTGGTACAGGGGCGCGATGTGCTGGTGCGGTCAGACAACCAGACCACAGTAGCTTACATCAACCGACAAGGGGGAGTCCGCTCGCCAGCGCTTCACCGTCTGGCGGTAACGCTGTGGCGATGGGCTCATGTCAATCTCCGGTCACTGACAGCGCGGCACATTGCCGGCCGTCTGAACGTCGGGGCGGACCTGATGTCTCGGGGCGGGCCTCACCCGGATGAGTGGAGCCTACATCCTCAGATAGTGGCTCAGCTCTGGACCCGGTTCGGCAGAGCAGGGGTGGATCTCTTTGCTTCGAGAGAGAACGCGAAGTGTCCCCTCTGGTTCTCTCTGTAACGGCAGGACCAGCCTCCGCTGGGCGTGGATGCGTTCGCGGGCGCTGCTGTATGCTTTCCCGCCGATGGGGCTGATTTTACCATTGTTGGCCAGGGTGCGGTCAGAGGGTGAATCGGTAATACTGATAGCGCCGGACCGCCACTGGGCGAGATGGTATGCAGAAGTGATGGCCATGACTACTGTAGAACCGTGGCACATCCCTCATTGGCCGAACGCTCTGTCCCAGGCGGAGGGCCCAATTTGCGCACCTCCGGTCTTGGGACGGCCGCTGGTGGCCTGGCTCTTGAACGGCGGAGATTGTCTGATAGGGGACTCTCTCCGGCCGTGATCTGTACAATTCAGAGCGCGCGCGCGGCTTCCACTGCCTTGGTTTACTCTGGCAAATGGGCTGCTTTTGCGCGTTGGTGTGAGGAAAGGGACTTCGCTCCCGAGTCATGCTCGGTCGAGGCGATTTTGGAATTCCTTCAGCACCTGATGGATCATGGTGGCGGTTTGGCAGCATCCACTATCAAGGTGTATGCGTGTGCTATTTCCGCATGCCATGAGGGGTTCGCCAAAACTACGGTTTTCTGGCATCCCCTGGTTAAACGCTTCCTGGCCGGCACGCGCCGTCTTCGCCCTGTGCGTAAGGCTGCGGCGCCGCCTTGGGATTTGCTCTTGGTTCTGGATGCGCTATGTAAAGCGCCGTTCGAACCAATGGAGCGGATATCTCTCAAGTGGCTTTCGATTAAGACCGCGCTGCTCCTTGCTCTGACGTCGGGCAAGCGGGTCAGTGATCTGAGGGCGTTGACAGTTTTTCTCATCACGGGTGATGGGAGCAAAGCTGTGTTGCGCACGGATCCATTTTTCGTTCCGAAGGTGGTCCGGGGCGCCTATAGAGCACAGGATTTGGAGCTGGGAGCCTTCTATCCTCCACCTCATGCAAGCGAGGAAGAGGCCCGCCTGCATTTGTTGTGTCCTGTGCGTGCGTTGACGTGTTACGTCCAGCGTACGGCTGCGGTCCGCACCACCCCCCAGTTGTTGGTTTGCCACGGCCCAGGGAAGGTGGGTTCTCCGTTGTCGAAACAGCGTCTCTCCCATTGGATCTGTGAGGGCATCGCCCAGTCTTGCGTGACTGCGGGTCGTCCTCTGCCTGGTGCTGTTCTGGCACACTCCACAAGGGGTGTGGCCACGTCAGTTGCCCTGTTCAATGGTGTGTCAGTGGAGGACATCTGTGCGGCGGCGACTTGGTCTACCCCGTCTCCTTTTGTCCGTTATTACCTTTTATCCATGTCCTCTGTCTCTGTGGCGTCATCTGTGCTAAACACAGCCGCCGGTGCGAGCCAGCGTTAGACAGGATGTTTCATGTAGGTGTTCGGCTCGAGTCGCCGGGTCTTCTGTGAAAGAGTCAGAATGGACCACGGCAGGTCTCGCCGCTACTGGAGAACCGGTTCGAGCCGCGGGGTCTTTTCCTGCTAGGAAAGCAGACGTGACTCACGCAGGTCTCACCGGTTCAGCTAAGGTAGGAGCAGGCCCGTCTAGTGACGTTCCGCTCCTGTTTATGAGTGAGGCTGGGACGGGCTTGTTACGGAGTAACCGCTTTGGTCCAGCTCTCGCCCCACGTACCTCTCCTTGCCCTCGGCTGTGATAGACTGAGTGTGGCGGGGTGGGGCCAGTGCTTGGGTCGGATCAACTGTTAGTATGGTCTCGCCTTGGAGCCCTGGCTTGTGTCCTGACTGGTTTTTCCCTTACTGGGGCCAGCAAGAGTGTATGGTGCGGTCGTGTAGCTCCGCTTATGCCAATAGGAGCTAGCCCTGTGGGGCGGAGCTCCACGAAATAGAACGATGGTTACGTATTGTAACCCTAGTTCTATGAGTGGAGCGGAGCCTGTTGTGGAATTTATATCCAAACACCTTAAACCTTTGTTCTCTCTCTCCTTTTGTAATTCATCACCTCCCCCAAATATTCACATAGCTGTGCTAACATACAAAATGGCTTCCAGGAGGCCATCTGTCTACAACAGAATAACCATCCTTTGTCATCCTTTGTCCCCAATTGCCGCCTTTTTCTCATGTCACATGTCTGTACTCTTGGCCACGCCTGCCATTTCATATGACGTACAATGGAGTAGCCAATCACATCCTGGAAGCACCGTACCTTTCTTTTGATTGCATATAAGGCACAGCAAAACCCATAATCGGGACTTCGCTGAATAAACCACTCTGTTGCGTTGTTCAGGAAGTCCTTGCGCTCGTATGTTTTTCACAATAAACCAGACTTAACCTTTTGAGCGAATCTTGGTAAATCCTTTTTACTAGATCAGTAATTTCCATTACAAGCCCCACAGGGAACAGACTTGCTGACCCCGCAGTCTGCTCGCTGAAAATTTCGGTTAGGAGCAGATGTGCGGGCGTAGCCCGCTTATACAGTGGTGCACCGGACTTGGTTGGATACAGGTGCGTGTATGTTTTTTTCTTCAGTCAATGTAGCTAGCTGGGTTTCGCTAGCCAATAGGAGATAGCCCTGTGGGGCTCCGCTCCACCCCATAGGGTTACAATACGTAACCATCGTTTACACACCAAAAACCATGGCGCCACAGCCCTTCTCTTTTTCACTTGGATGGAGGTGAACAGAGAGGGTAAGTTAATTTATTTTATGTAAATATTTTAAATAAACCAGAGCATATGGCACTGTTGCAGTTTGTGTTAGTTTGTTTTTCTGATCGCCTTCAAGTGAAAATCACTTATCTCTATGTTTAATATTAAACAGTTTCAAGTTATCAAGTAATTCGTTTTGATTATTCTCCAATATCTCAGGCAAATTAAAACATTCTAAAAAGCCAATTTTATATTCTCTTAATAAAACAAGGTTGTTATTCATATAAAGGTGACATTGTGGAGATACATGGCTTTCATGGGTCAGCATTAATAATATTAATGCACTAACTTCTCTGTTCAAGCTGAATGAGTCCTTGAGAATTTTGTGTAGAATCAGCTTAATTAGGTGGGCTAGCTTGCAGAAGCTAGCCCAACTTGTGATATTCCCACTATTTCTTTCTTTCTTTCTTTCTTTCTTTCTTTCTTTCTTTCTTTCTTTCTTTCTTTCTTTCTTTCTTTCTTTCTTTCTTTCTTTCTTTCTTTCTGTCTTTCTTTCTTTATTAGGTGGGCTAGCTTGCAGAAGCTAGCCCAACTTGTGATATTCCCACTATTTCTTTCTTTCTTTCTTATTCTTATTCTCCTCAGTTTTTTGGCCCTTAACTACTTCTTCATACTTTGTGCTAGAAACTTCATTCGAACTTTAAAATGTTCATCGTCTTCAGCTGTTTCCCGGATGTATTCAGATTTTTGATATTTTTTATAGTTTTTTAGTAATTTAACTTTTAATAGTAATTTTTGTGCCATTGAAACTGCTGGTGGAATGTTCAGTATCATTATGTTGTTAGAGTGGTGGCAGCTGTTGCTTTGAAAATTCACACATTTTGTAAACTGCTGGAACTCCTACAGTTTTGAAAGCTCACACACATATTATACATCAAAACATTCACACAACGGTGCTGATTCGTACAATATAAGTATCTAAGCTGTGTGACTTATAGTTTTCACGGTATGACGATTTGTTGGCAACTGCGCTCCCCATTTAAACATATGGTGCCGCACTAACTTTTGAGCTGCTAATTTTGCATTTTTACCCTTTTTCTAGCTTGTCACCATGCCTACAGTGTTTAAGCTATACGGACATATTATACATAGACATGTTCTGCAAGTTCTCAGGATTACTATGGTATCAATATATAAGCTGTTACATTTATAGTTTTCGCGATAGAGCTGTCTGAAGCGGACCATGTATAGGATGAGAGTGTCAGTTGGGATTAGAGTGTTGGCAGCTGTTGCTTTTTTTGAATTTTTGTGCATGTGCAGCCTCGCTTAAAGGTTCAGGCACCCTATTATAACTAATGTGGTAGCACAGAACTCAGCCAAAGTGGAATAGAGACACATGATCTTCACTGGTGGGGGCCGGGGAGTAGCCCGGCGAGGAGTACACCGTCCCTGACTGGCTGTGACCAAAAGGGGCGGAGCCTCACCACCACGCCACTATTCACGCCACAGAACCCACTTTTCAGCCCCTGAGTGGGCTAGAGACACACAGTCTTCAATGGTGGATGCATGGACATTACCTGGAGATCACTGTACTGTCCCCGACTAGCTGTGACCCAAGGGGGCGGAGTCTCACCCCCACGCCACGGCCCCACAACTCAGCCCCTGATTGGGCTAGAGACACATGGTCTTCACCGGTGCGGGCGGGTAGGTGGCCCGGAGAGGGGTACACTGTCCTCGACCAGCTCTGACCTGAGGGGGCGGAGTCTCACCACCACGCCACTGTCCACGCCACAGACCCCACAACTCAGCCCCTGAGTGGGCTAGAGACGCACGGTCTTCGCCGGTGGGTGCATGGAGATTGCCTGGTCCATAGTAGTTCCAGCAGTAGCTGTTACATACAGCTGCTGCAGCTAGCCCACCTCACATTTTCTCCAGGAAATGTACTTTCTAGTTAATCTTTCTATTCTATTCTATTCTATTCTAATTTATTCCTAGGTTGGTTCCCAAAATAGTTAACTATGTTGAGGAGGTCGTACCCATGTACAACATGACTGACTTCAAAAGTAATTTCAGGCTGTCAGAGGACAAGTGGAGGTAGGCTTATCTAAAGCATTTTAAGACCAACGTAACACCATCACTGAAATGTGCATGTTTGATCATTTTCTCTTCTTTATTAACTAGGACCTCATAGGAAGAGAGAAGAGAAATCTTCTTTATTAACTAGGACCTCATAACCACACTGGCACCACTCCACTTCCACAGGCCGCAAATACAGCTGCCTGTTACAAACAGTGTTCTGGCTTGTCTGTGGACTCAAGAGTCTTATAAGGGTGTGGCAGACTGTTTCAACATTTCCAAATCAACCGTATCAACCCATCTCCATCACTTCTGTTCCCTGGTCAACTCGCATCTGTCCCATCACATTGCATGGCCCACAGGAGAAGCACTTCACACATCAGTGATTTAATATCTGTGTTTCTTTTATGGCTCTGTGTGCTACTAACCCTGTTCTGCCTTCCCTCTCCCTAGTGCCTCTCTCTCTCTCCCTCCTATCTTCTAACCAGGTCCAGTGGATGCCCCACTGTCACCAGCAGACCACCCTGAGTCCGATAGATACCCCCGAGTCTGCTGTGGATGTCGTAGCATTTATATTAGTTAACACACACACACGTACACACAGACATACACCAGTCCACTTCCGGCTTCAGGCCTGGACCTGGGCCCAGTTCCCCTTTCCCCTCACCCTAACCCGGGTCTGTATCCTTTTCCTACCCCCACCCTACCCCCGACCCCTGCCTCTAACTGGACCCAGGCACACTCTCACACACACACACACACACACACACACACACACACACACACACACACACACACACACACAGACATACACCAGTCCTGGTCTCAGATCCCCTTCCCCTCACCCTAACCCGGGTCCGTATCCTTTTCCTACCCCATCCCTACCCCAAGCCCTGCCTCTACCTGGACCCAGGCACATTCACGCACACACACACATACACCAGTGTTTGCCATGTCTCTCTTATGATGTTTTTAGCCTTTCTTACTCTGAAAATGTAATTTAATGTAATTTATTGCTTTATAAATGTTCTTAGCCGTTAGACAAACATACTCCAGGAGCTTGCTCGATCGCCTTGTTGAGAGGGGTCAGGGAAGAATTTTTACAGCTCACTTTTCTGGCCCCCGGGTGATACTGTTTTTTTGCTTCCCTCTGGAATATGTAGGGGTGGGACGTATGCCCACCTCCCTTGTTCTCTGTAAAGCGCATTGTGTTGCCTCTGGGTATGAAATGCGCTTTACAAATAAAGCTTTGATTGATTGATTGATTGATAGATATTTTATTGACTTATTTATTTTATTTCTATTGTGATCTGAGGGTTGAGAAGGTGTCTGGCAAAATTAATTTAATTGCATTGACTGTACACTGTACCTTTAATGTATATTATGACAACAATAAACTAAACTTGTATATCCTCATTTTGATAAGGCAAGTTTATAGCACATTTCAATAACGAGGCAATTCAGTGTATAAAAGACATCAAGACAATGTATAAGCAACATATGGTTATATAAAAAGACATACATTTAAGAGTTAAATAGATTTTTTTTTCTATCATCAAAAACCACACAATAATATGTTTGTTAAGAGATTGAACCTTTATTGCACAACATGAGACTAGTACAATCTAGCGTTTCATACAACAGAACACCAGGATTTTCTATGAAATGTGTGGTTTGTGGTCATAACTAAGGGCAAATCAGCTCTTTGATCAGGCGACAGTCGAGCGTTTCCCATCATGCCCTGGGTCTTGCAGCGGCTGCAGTCAGTGGAGAGCAACTGCAGCCGCCTGGCTCTGGGGACTGCAGCCGCCTTGATCTCGTGAGATTATCGTGCATGACATCAGCAAGTCAGACGCAGTCGGGTCCAACCAGGCCCCCAGGATTCAAAATCTAAAGTGAAGCCCTATAGAACCGCGCCATCTTTGAAAAAAAACGCGCCATTGATACCTTTGACATGCGCAGTTAAAGGTATCATTGACGCGTTCTTGTAGTCCACGAACAGATTGCGTTCATGTGAAATGCAAACGCGCGTTCATGGCTCTCCCCGCTCTGAGTTAGCAATGAAAACCGGCTTGCTTATTAATCTACTTTTGTCAAATATATCCGTTGGAAGACATTTTTTTATCCAGGCATCTTAGTTTTAACAGTATAATTTTGACTGCGCATGTCAAAGGTATCAATGACGCGTTTTTTTCAAAGATGGCGCGGTCCTATAAGGCTTCACTTTTTCGAGCAGTCAGTGAATGGAGTGACCCTTTCCAGTTCTATTAATACATCCATGGGTTCACCTCGGACAGAAAACTAACCAGCATGCACTGTGCGCTGACCACCGCTGATCAATTCTGTGCAGCACTGGCTCATCTCGAACGCACCTAGAGATTCACAGAATACAGTAGATTTTGTTCTAGAGTTCACAATACATAATTGTTGGAGATTTTTGTGAATTTTGAAGCCCTTAGTTGCTTCTAATGTCAATGTTGTTGTGCTATGCTAACCATTTTTGAAACTGGACACAAAAGTCCATACCGCAGTAAAGATAGCATGATGTTTGATATTAGTGATATTCATTTGACATTCACGGTCAAACACAAGGCCGAATTTCCGATTCGCGGCACGATGAAGTTGGCTACTGACTCAGTTTACCGATTGGAATTTTACAGTCCACCTTAATGTTTAAGTTGATTTAAAAAAGAAGAAAGCAGCATGGTTTGACTCTCCATCTTTTTTCATATGATATCAGAGTGCATTTAGAAAATAGTTTGTGGGATCCAATCACTCTGGTAGTTTTTGTATAATCCTGCTATGTGACGGATAATACTGTTTTTTTTCATTTGCTTCAACACTCAAATTAAAAAGAACACATAGTTAGTGAAACCTGACACTCAAGGGGCCAAACCTCAGCCCAGATGTGCAGGTAGCTTGTGATTTATATGTAGGCTCATACCACAGGATCCAGGCTAGGAAAATGTTACTTTTCCTACCGTGTTTATCTGATTTGTTTCTCATGAATCAGATATGATTTTGTTTTACATGCATAGAAAAATGAGGCAATATTGGGCATAAACAGCAAAAAAAACTGTTGATATCAAAAGCTGATTGCGGGAACCGAACCTGAGTCTTCACATTGCTAGACAGGGAGAAAGAGAGAGAGAAAGAGAGGGAGAAAGAGAGGGAGACGATGAAATTTTTTTGTTGAAGAGCAGGCTACTGGCCTCATGATCTCAAGGTGATGTCTTATTTTTGTGGAGTCCCTACCACGGCTTCTAGAACCTCAGCACCCGCCCCACTACCACCAGGTTTTATTGTTATCCGTGGCTCATGAATCTAATATGTTCTTGCTTAAACTACCATCACATCAGTCTCAGCCTCTCTTAAAATGCTTCTCCCATCTCTTTCAAATCTGTTTGTGCTCCAATGCGCTCTCTCTGTCAGAGCGGTGCCACTTGATTTAAGCCTCTGTCCGTGCTTTGCAGGTCAAAGGTTGACCTCTCTCGTTTGCACTCACACACACACACACTCGGGGCCCGATGCCCTGCTGTAAGACCTTTTAGCTAAATCTCTATTTTAATTCAATGACCCAAACAAGATATATTAATACTCACCAAACCAATAAAGGCAAGAAGAAAATATCTGGTGCAAAAATAAGAATCTTTATAAAAACTTGGTGAAGTTATACAGATAATCCAGTTACATGAAAAAATACAAATTACAAGAAAAACATGAAAGAGAATATCTCCCAGGTGTCCAGCCTCTGACTTCTTCCACTCCTCTGTTGATGGAGAGTCCCGTCTCTCCTCCCGTTCGCCGTTTTGAATCCAAACCGGGAGGGCAGGGCTGACGTCACGTTTCTCTGGATAAACACAGTCCCTTCCTCCTCCCTGGCAGATTAACAATCCCGGCATTCAACAGATTATCTCTCTCTCTCTCTCTCCCAAAGCAGAACATCACAGAATAAATGTCTAATTAACAGCTTATCAAATATCCTACTTTAAGCATTACTATATACTCAAACAGTTGATACATGGATACATTCTCCAATCGTTACATTGTCATTACTGTCTCACACATATACAAGGTTACATAGTTGATCTTGATTATTATACAACGGTTAGTTCTGGTTCTTGATTCTGATTGGCTGGAAGCCGTGTTAAAATACTTTGTAACACACACCTGGGACCGCATATCATTCTATTTTCAGTATTAATGTGCCTCCCATTTGATACAATGCATTGTATTTGTTATTGTTGCTTGGCAACCCTTTTGTTAGGGGAACTATTTTGCGCGGCGGAATTGAGGGAATGATGCTTCGTTTTGAATAAATGTTAATATTTTACATTGCTGTGTGTCTATTTTACACTAATAGCTGTAGTAACCGTAGTATAAAAGCAATAAACCACTCGAGGCCGTGTGTTATAGTGATTTTATAACAGCTAGGGGGGTTTTAACAACGCCCCCTAGCCCCTAGCTGTTATAAAATCACTATAACACACGGCCTCTCGTGGTTTATTGCTTAAATAACAGATACATGATTTATAAACGTCTACCTCTACTTTGTGTGATTACATTTCTTATAAATGATATTCTACTCTAAGCTGTATTACTAATTGATGACATCTTTCATCTCCAACAACACCTGTTGCTCGCTCCTTCTCACACTCCAGGCTGATGGTGTTTCTCAGGCAGTCCTTCCAGCACAGCTCCTTTGATTCCCTTCATTTTGTGAGAAGCGCCAGACCTTGGGGGGTAAGACTGAGTGGTCATTATCACTTCCACTTATTACTAGCTGGGCCTCTTGTCAGTTTAGTGTGTGTGTGAGCGTGTGTGTCTTATTAATCATCCATTCATCCTGGATTGTTAGACAGATATATTACCATCTTCCTCTGGAATGCGGGGGAACATCGTACCACCATGGAGCCTCGTACCCGGTATTGTTCAGTATCTCATGAGCTATTTCCCTGGTCGCTTCCCTACCACCCCTGGTCTCCCCGTGCCACCCCTGGTCTCCCCGTGCCACCCCTGGTCTCCCCGTGCCACCCCTGGTCTCCCCGTGCCATCCTGTCCTTCCCAGCCCCGTCTTGTGGGGTCATAGGCTCTTTCCTGTCCTCTTGATTCATATCCCTGATATCCTCCTCCCCCCCTTCGGGGCCGGTCCCAGGTGGTCGAGCCAGATCTGTTCATCGCCGGCCCCCGGGCCTCTCTCATAGGGAGGCCTCATCGCTGGCCCCCGGGCCTCTCTCATAGGGAGGCCTCATCGCTGGCCCCCGGGCCTCTCTCATAGGGAGGCCTCATCGCTGGCCCCCGGGCCTCTCTCATAGGGAGGCCTCATCGCTGGCCCCCGGGCCTCTCTCATAGGGAGGCCTCATCGCTGGCCCCCGGGCCTCTCTCATAGGGAGGCCTCATCGCTGGCCCCCGGGCCTCTCTCATAGGGAGGCCTCATCGCTGGCCCCCGGGCCTCTCTCATAGGGAGGCCTCATCGCTGGCCCCCGGGCCTCTCTCATAGGGAGGCCTCATCGCTGGCCCCCGGGCCTCTCTCATAGGGAGGCCTCATCGCTGGCCCCCGGGCCTCTCTCATAGGGAGGCCTCATCGCTGGCCCCCGGGCCTCTCTCATAGGGAGGCCTCTGTGTACTTGACAGTCCACTTTCTCCCTGACTGGGGTTCGGGATTGCCACAGGAATTATGGACTGGTGGAGTGATGGAGAGACTGGGGGAGTGATAGAGAGAGTGATGGAGAGAATGGTGGAGTGATAGAGAGAGTGATGGAGAGACTGGGGGAGTGATGGAGAGACTGGTGGAGTGATAGAGAGAGTGATGGAGAGACTGGTGGAGTGATAGAGAGAGTGATGGAGAGACTGGGGGAGTGATAGAGAGAGTGATGGAGAGACTGGTGGAGTGATGGAGAGACTGGTGGAGTGATGGAGAGACTGGTGGAGTGATAGAGAGAGTGATGGAGAGACTGGTGGAGTGATAGAGAGAGTGATGGAGAGACTGGGGGAGTGATAGAGAGAGTGATGGAGAGACTGGTGGAGTGATAGAGAGAGTGATGGAGAGACTGGGGGAGTGATGGAGAGACTGGTGGAGTGATAGAGAGAGTGATGGAGAGACTGGTGGAGTGATGGAGAGACTGGGGGAGTGATGGAGAGGCTGGGGGAGTGATGGAGAGGCTGGGGGAGTGATGGAGAGGCTGATGGAGAGACAGGTGGAGTGATGGAGAGACTGGGGGAGTGATGACAAGGCTGGGGGAGTGATGGAGAGACTGGTGGAGTGATAGAGAGAGTGATGGAGAGACTGGGGGAGTGATGGAGAGACTGGGGGAGTGATGGAGAGACTGGGGGAGTGATGGAGAGACTGGTGGAGTGATAGAGAGACTGGGGGAGTGATGACAAGGCTGGGGGTTAACAGTAAGGGTGGGTTTGAATGTGTTCAGATATACAGAATGAACAGTATGAACAAAGTGGTATGAATACATTAAGATACCTTTTCAGAATAGTGAGGAATGAATTAAGCAAACAAAGTGGATTTGGACAGATCAGCATTCCTCTAACATTATTTTGTAGAGATATAATTTGACCTGTGAGGATCAAGCTAATTGATCCCACCCAAACTGGACATTTTATTTTGGTATGGTTCACATAGAATCGTGTAAATAAAGTAGCCTACCCAACAGACTATTTATACAAAACAAATAGTTCTCATACTTAACTTTATGTAGGCTAGTGAGACAGGAGTAAATAAATCAGCATATCTGTAGATGGTATGAAGAAACCATAGGCTACTCCAAACCACAGCTCAGTGTTCATATAGGACTGATGTGATGCAGTGGTGGTTGGTGTGGGGTTTGGGGCGTCTGTGGGTGGATGTTGACCATTTATTTAGATTTCTCATGTCTCAGGAATTATCTGGAAGCTGTTTTGTATAAATACTCTAATGTTGGGTACTTTAGTTACAGAATATTACTGTAGGCTATGTGAACCATACCAAAATAAAATGTACCGTTTGGTGGTGATCAATTAGCTTGATTCAAATCAAATTATATTTCTACAAAATAATGCTACAATAAGTATCTGTTTATAACTAGAGGAAACATTTAAGAACAATCGGAGATGGTCAGTGTCTTTTCTCCACACGCTCTGCACACAAGTCCCTGAGAATGGAAATGACTGATTGACTAAACTGATCGAGTGTTTCAGAAGTTAAATTATACTGTATCAATACTGAAACATAGCCTAAGCCTACCGCTTTTAAGCTGTCTCTCTGGTAGCCATCAATGGCCACTTTGTTTAAGGAAAGTGTAATATCGTTCTCAAGAAGGAAGAATTCTGCGAACTGAGACTGAGCATCCTGAGTACTCAGATAAAAACATCCATATTTAAAAATAAAAAAAAACACTGTTTTGATCAATCAGTGTGTAAGCGGTCCAGCTGTGGATGAAATGCAGCCAGGGCCGGGCGCTGGCCCTGCTGGAAACAGGCTGCTGGGTCTGGGCAGGGCTGCCTCAGGGCTGGAAACAGGCTGCTGGGTCTGGGCAGGGCTGCCTCAGGGCTGGAAACAGACTGCTGGGTCTGGGCAGGGCTGCCTCAGGGCTGGAAACAGCCTGCTGGGTCTGGGCAGGGCTGCCTCAGGGCGGGAAACAGGCTGCTGGGTCTGGGCAGGGCTGCCTCAGGGCGGGAAACAGCCTGCTGGGTCTGGGCAGAGCTGCCTCAGGGCTGGAAACAGGCTGCTGGGTCTGGGCAGGGCTGCCTCAGGGCTGGAAACAGCCTGCTGGGTCTGGGCAGGGCTGCCTCAGGGCTGGAAACAGGCTGCTGGGTCTGGGCAGGGCTGCCTCAGGGCGGGAAACAGGCTGCTGGGTCTGGGCAGGGCTGCCTCAGGGCGGGAAACAGCCTGCTGGGTCTGGGCAGAGCTGCCTCAGGGCTGGAAACAGGCTGCTGGGTCTGGGCAGGGCTGCCTCAGGGCTGGAAACAGCCTGCTGGGTCTGGGCAGGGCTGCCTCAGGGCTGGAAACAGGCTGCTGGGTCTGGGCAGGGCTGCCTCAGGGCGGGAAACAGCCTGCTGGGTCTGGGCAGGGCTGCCTCAGGGCGGGAAACAGCCTGCTGGGTCTGGGCAGGGCTGCCTCAGGGCGGGAGGCGTCCCAAGAGGAGGAGCAACAGGACGCGGACATCAACATTAGAACATTCTTATTGTTGTTTTGGCTGCCATGGTGGGTGAGATGTGGTTTAGAGATAGTCCACACAAGCCATTGTAACCTGCTCTGCTTCTGTCTACCTGTCAGAAATGATGAGAGCACAGGATCAACAGTCCTGAATTACTAAAGTATTGTACGGTCTGTGTCTCTAGACGTGGGAGTAAGACCCATTTCCAATTCCTGTTTTTATTTATTTTCTTATTTTTTGTATGTTTTTATGTCCTTGGTTTTATGTATTATTGTTTGTTTTTATACCATTGCTTTTAATTAGGGTAGAGATCGGGCGCAACTTTCTTTGAATGGGAACAATAATAACAGCTGACAAGCTGTCGATGCAGCGTGTCAACTCTGCACCACTCTGTCACGCTTGAGCTCACAGTACAAACTCCAACTTCACACAGCGGCCAGTCATCTGCCTCTGTCAGGGCGGGCGGGCCGCAGAAAGGCAGAGAGGCGCCTGAAACGGTTACACAGACGGCATCGCAGGCTCTGGGATCCCAGTGGACGAGCCTCAGGTGTTGGCCTCAAGGCCCCACTTCCCCCCTACAGACCTCCCCGAGCCAGCCAACGTAGCCTCCTTCTGTGGCTGGCGACGTCAGCGGTTAACGGCCACGCCTTTCTCAGCAGGATCCCACCTGCTCTTTCTACGGTGCTCATACTGTATGAATAAAGCATCACTAAATAATCAGGTTTTTAACAATTATATTAAATAAATGCATGCATTAATGATTGATTAATGCATCAATTAAGCGCATCTGTTGTCACTTGTCTAGATCAGTAGCATACGTAGTATCCCATTCTAAATTCATAGTCATTAATATGGAGTTGGTCTCCCCTTTGCAGCTATAATATCCAGAGTCCAGTGGCGTCGTGCTTTACACCACTCCCTCATGCTTGGCATTGTGCTTGGTGATGTAAGGCCCTCTCGTCCAACATCAGCGTCTGACCTCACTAATGCTCTTCTGGATGAAGGGGCAAAAATTCCCACAGACAATCCAGAATCTTGTAGAAAGCCTTCCCAGGAGAGTGGAAGCTGTTATTGCTTCAAAGGGGGACCAACTCCATATTACTGCCGATTAATTTACAATGGGATGTCATAAAAGCTCCTCTAGGTGTAATGTGTAGGTGGCCTAATACTTTTGTCTATATACAGTAGTGTATTTGCAGATTTCAATGCATGCCACATTTTAAAGCTTCCAATTTACACTTTCATAGTCTGTAAAAAAAAAAAAAAACAGAAGGAAAAATGACCTTTCCCTAATTAAGGACCGAACCGCCAGTGACCGTCACATATTCTGACCCTCTGATGTGTTCTGTTCAGATCAGACGTCTCGCAGATTCAAGGCAGCAGCAGCAGCAGCAGCAGACCGAGGCGACGTCAAGGTAGCCTGCATCCAAGCACTGGTTGGGTGATGCTCCTGCACGGTGTGTGGAACTGACAGCACTGACGGGACCGAGCCATCAGAACCCTCCTACTCGCAGGCCCAGGTACCAGCACTGACGGGACCGAGCCATCAGAACCCTCCTACTCGCAGGTCCAGGTACCAGCACTGACGGGACCGAGCCATCAGAACCCTCCTACTCGCAGGTCCAGGTACCAGCACTGACGGGACCGAGCCATCAGAACCCTCCTACTCGCAGGTCCAGGACCACTGACGGGACCGAGCCATCAGAACCCTCCTACTCGCAGGTCCAGGTACCAGCACTGACGGGACCGAGCCATCAGAACCCTCCTACTCGCAGGTCCAGGTACCAGCACTGACGGGACCGAGCCATCAGAACCCTCCTACTCGCAGGTCCAGGACCACTGACGGGACCGAGCCATCAGAACCCTCCTACTCGCAGGTCCAGGACCACTGACGGGACCGAGCCATCAGAACCCTCCTACTCGCAGGTCCAGGTACCAGCACTGACGGGACCGAGCCATCAGAACCCTCCTACTCGCAGGTCCAGGTACCAGCACTGACGGGACCGAGCCATCAGAACCCTCCTACTCGCAGGTCCAGGTACCAGCACTGACGGGACCGAGCCATCAGAACCCTCCTACTCGCAGGTCCAGGTACCATAGGAGAGCTCCGCTTCTGGTGGAAAACTCACAGACCACCACTTTGCAATTTGAGTCTGACTTTGATTTTGAAACTGCCAATGCTCAGTTTAACAAAGATGACCTTACAAAGATGACCTTGCAAAGATGACCTTGCAAAGGACCTTGAGAATGAGCTGACCATTAAAGGTGCCTGCTTTATTTATATGGTATCATCCATGTGCCCCAAACATGGCAAAATTGAAATTGTGTTTAAATATCACATGCAAGTTCATATTTGAAGCCATTTAAGAGATGCCGCTACTTTTTACACTATTTCTTTGATCCAGAGGAAGAGGTGGATTGTGGAATGGGGACCCAGAATGGCGATGGCCCAGAAGATTGTCCTAAAGAACAGATCTGCTAGGCCAAGACCAACATCGCTACTGACCTCAAGCCCCGGTGATTAGACGGCTGCCAGCCCCGTGATCAGTTAAAGGTCAATGTTCATGGTAGCCTGAATGACAGAGGAGGACCACTACCAGAATCTGTCCATGTGTGTTCCAGAATCTGTCCATGTGTGTTCCAGAATCTGTCCGTGTGTGTTCCAGAATCTGTCTGTGTGTGTTCCAGAATCTGTCCATGTGTGTTCCAGAATCTGTCCATGTGTGTTCCAGAATCTGTCTGTGTGTGTTCCAGAATCTGTCCATGTGTGTTCCAGAATCTGTCCATGTGTGTTCCAGAATCTGTCCATGTGTGTTCCAGAATTACACTGCAAATTGTTCTGCGCTTGCCAAGATTTAAAATCTTAGATTTGGAAATATGAGATTAATTATCTTGTTTTAAAAGTTACTTACTAGTTTCTATCTTATTTCTAGACTTGAACCAGCATATTTTAAGAATAAGTAAAATTAACTTGCTGCACGGACAGATAATTTCTCTAGAATTAAGTGTAATTTCTCCTCAAATTCAGTATTTTTTATTTCTTGTATTTTAACTAATGTTTTTTGCAGTGTACAGTATATTGTAATTTGTACTTTGCACTGCATTTTGTTGCAATGTTTTTTGTATTTGCACTGTTTTTTGTACTATTTCGCACTGTCATGTCTTTGCACTGTCCTGTCCTGACCTGCACCCTGTCCTATGTCGTCCGCAACAGTCCTAGTATGTGTGAACCATATACAGTACTTGGCTAATAAACAGATCTTGAGTCTTAAGTGTTGATAATGACCTGGAAGGAGGAGAAGAAGCTGAACATGGAGGTGTTTGGTGGCAGGGCGCTTCCTGAGGGATGGAGAGGCTCCAGCAGGGCCTACCAGTGGCCCACGGCCTATATGGACACTGGGAGAGTGTGAAGGCTAAAAGGGTCATATTCATGTTCTTATTTTTCTTGTTTTTTCCCTGTGTATATAGAACTGAGCTCATGAAATATAATAATGTAATGTGCAGAATCCTGGAGCATGTTAGTTTCCCTGTGTGCTGGCAGCACATGTGCAAAGGAAGACAGATGAGAACAGTTTGATAGACTGTCCTTAGAATGCGTTGCAATACAGTTTTGTTCTATGAAGTATGAAGGGCATCCCATTTGGTTTGTTCCATTATATTTCTTTAACAAATGAATGATTAGATCAAAGCAAAATGCAGTTTAATTATGATTTAATTTCAATTTTGTTTTTGTGAATACAATTGATGTGGCATGTCTATTTGACAGCCCATGTGTGTGGCGATTTCCCACAAGTCGAATATATGGACAAAAATGTTCTTATAAAATTGAAACTTGTTTTGTGACTCACCCTGTATAATAAATCACATTATAAATTGTTTCATGCTGTCAAGTTAATTTGATCCTCAAGGTCCTAGGTACATCGCACTTTGAATGGTTGCTCTTCAAGAGTGTTCAAACATTCATAATTGTGCAGATTGGAAGCCCAACCCTCAGCTACTTAATGAGCATGTTGCTCTGTCCCTCTGCTGAAGCTTAATGAGCATGTTGCTCTGTCCCTCTGCTGAAGCTTAATGAGCATGTTGCTCTGTCCCTCTGCTGAAGCTTCACCCTGGTGGAGCGGATGGACAGCTGGGCCGAGGCAGGGCTGCAGAGAGCGGCCAGCTCAAGGAACTTGGGGTCGAGGTTCTCTAGCTCCTTCAGGTCCAAGGTGTCACCAGGGATGAAGATGGGCTCCAGCCCAAACTCGGCCTCCAGGTCCCCCTCCTCAGCGTAAGGGTGAGGGTCGTAGTCCCCTAGCTCCTCCCCTGGAGCCTGGATGGACTGGATCCTCTGGTGGAGAATAGAATAGAAACACAGTCATATATAACCAGTATAGAATAGAATAGAAACACAGTCATATATAACCAGTATAGAATAGAATAGAAACATAGTCATATATAACCAGAATAGAATAGAATAGAAACGTTGTCATATATAACCAGTATAGAATAGAATAGAAACACAGTCATATATAACCAGTATAGAATAGAATAGAAACGTTGTCATATATAACCAGTATAGAATAGAATAGAAACACAGTCATATATAACCAGAATATAATATAATAGAAACGTTGTCATATATAGCCAGTATAGAATAGAATAGAAACGTTGTCATATATAACCAGTATAGAATAGAATAGAAACACAGTCATATATAGCCAGTATAGAATAGAATAGAAACACAGTCATATATAACCAGTATAGAATAGAATAGAAACGTTGTCATATATAGCCAGTATAGAATAGAATAGAAACACAGTCATATATAGCCAGTATAGAATAGAATAGAAACACAGTCATATATAACCAGTATAGAATAGAATAGAAACGTTGTCATATATAGCCAGTATAGAATAGAATAGAAACGTTGTCATATATAACCAGTATAGAATAGAATAGAAACGTTGTCATATATAACCAGTATAGAATAGAATAGAAACACAGTCATATATAGCCAGTATAGAATAGAATAGAAACACAGTCATATATAACCAGTATAGAATAGAATAGAAACACAGTCATATATAGCCAGTATAGAATAGAATAGAAACACAGTCATATATAACCAGTATAGAATAGAATAGAAACGTTGTCATATATAGCCAGTATAGAATAGAATAGAAACGTTGTCATATATAACCAGTATAGAATAGAATAGAAACGTTGTCATATATAACCAGTATAGAATAGAATAGAAACACAGTCATATATAACCAGTATAGAATAGAATAGAAACGTTGTCATATATAACCAGTATAGAATAGAATAGAAACACAGTCATATATAACCAGAATATAATATAATAGAAACGTTGTCATATATAGCCAGTATAGAATAGAATAGAAACGTTGTCATATATAACCAGTATAGAATAGAATAGAAACGTTGTCATATATAGCCAGTATAGAATAGAATAGAAACGTTGTCATATATAACCAGTATAGAATAGAATAGAAACGTTGTCATATATAACCAGAATATAATATAATAGAAACGTTGTCATATATAGCCAGTATAGAATAGAATAGAAACGTAGTCATATATAGCCAGAGTAGAATATAATAGAAACGTTGTCATACATAGCCAGTATAGAATAGAATAGAAACGTTGTCATATATAGCCAGAATATAATATAATAGAAACGTTGTCATATATAACCAGTATAGAATAGAATAGAAACGTTGTCATATATAACCAGTATAGAATAGAATAGAAACGTTGTCATATATAACCAGAATATAATATAATAGAAACGTTGTCATATATAGCCAGTATAGAATAGAATAGAAACGTTGTCATATATAACCAGTATAGAATAGAATAGAAACGTTGTCATATATAGCCAGTATAGAATAGAATAGAAACGTTGTCATATATAACCAGTATAGAATAGAATAGAAACGTTGTCATATATAACCAGAATATAATATAATAGAAACGTTGTCATATATAGCCAGTATAGAATAGAATAGAAACGTAGTCATATATAGCCAGAGTAGAATATAATAGAAACGTTGTCATACATAGCCAGTATAGAATAGAATAGAAACGTTGTCATATATAGCCAGAATATAATATAATAGAAACGTTGTCATATATAACCAGTATAGAATAGAATAGAAACGTTGTCATATATAGCCAGTATAGAATATAATAGAAACGTTGTCATATATAGCCAGAATAGAATATAATAGAAACGTTGTCATATATAACCAGTATAGAATATAATAGAAACGTTGTCATATATAACCAGTATAGAATAGAATAGAAACGTTGTCATATATAACCAGTATAGAATAGAATAGAAACGTTGTCATATATAACCAGTATAGAATATAATAGAAACGTTGTCATATATAACCAGTATAGAATAGAATAGAAACGTTGTCATATATAGCCAGTATAGAATATAATAGAAACGTCATATATAGCCAGAATAGAATATAATAGAAACGTTGTCATATATAGCCAGAATATAATATAATAGAAACGTTGTCATATATAACCAGTATAGAATAGAATAGAAACGTTGTCATATATAACCAGTATAGAATATAATAGAAACGTTGTCATATATAACCAGTATAGAATAGAATAGAAACGTTGTCATATATAGCCAGTATAGAATATAATAGAAACGTCATATATAGCCAGAATAGAATATAATAGAAACGTTGTCATATATAGCCAGAATATAATAGAATAGAAACGTTGTCATATATAACAAGTATAGAATAGAATAGAAACGTTATCATATATAACCAGTATAGAATAGAATAGAAACGTTGTCATATATAACCAGTATAGAATATAATAGAAACGTTGTCATATATAACAAGTATAGAATAGAATAGAAACGTTATCATATATAACCAGTATAGAATAGAATAGAAACGTTGTCATATATAACCAGTATTGAATATAATAGAAACGTTGTCATATATAACCAGTATAGAATAGAATAGAATAGAAACGTTGTCATATATAACCAGTATAGAATAGAATAGAAACGTTGTCATATATAGCCAGTATAGAATAGAATAGAAACGTTGTCATATATAACCAGTATAGAATAGAATAGAAATGTTGTCATATATAACCAGTATAGAATATAATAGAAATGTTGTCATATATAACCAGTATAGAATAGAATAGAAACATTGTCATATATAGCCAGAATAGAATAGAATAGAAACGTTGTCATACAGTATATAGCCAGTATAGGTACAGGTACGCTTGTCCTTACAATATCTTATCAGATTCAGCACTAATCAGTCCCAGTTCCTAAGTACACAACTAGACATTATAAGGTTCCCAATGTACTATCAGTCGTCTAGCCGTCTCAGTCTTTGTGGGAGAGGGACGGGGGGGAGGAGACAGCCAGGGGGGATCCCTTCCAGTTAAGTGCTTTCTTCTTCACGCTTCCTTCCCTTGCTTCGAGGGGGGAATCCCTAAACTGCCCAGATAAGTTGATGCCAAACAAAGGGCAGTAGCAGTGTCCTGTACACATGAACCATGGTTTACCTGTCAGCTACAGTATGGAGATGTGTTGGGGAAACTCTTTGTGTGTGACACTGAGTCGCGTTATCAGGTACATATACCACACACTCATTTGTCCTGATTGCGTGCAGTTATGTAATTGTGTGTCTTGTTAAGTCTTCACTTGGAACAGGACTGCACCTCAGCTCTTTGCACTGTTGAATATAACCGCCGCACAAGGAACTCATCCTTTCACTGACCGATCTGCAGTACCAGTCTAGTGGAACACTGACCGATCTGCAGTACCAGCCTGGTGGAACACTGACCGATCTGCAGTACCAGCCTGGTGGAACAGTGACCGATCTGCAGTACCAGCCTAGTGGAACACTGAGCGATCTGCAGTACCAGCCTAGTGGAACACTGACCGATCTGCAGTACCAGACTAGTGGAACAGTGACTAATACAGTACAGACTAGTACGGTACTAACCTGGTGGAACAGTGACTAATACAGTACAGACTAGTACAGTACTAACCTGGTGGAAGTGACTAATACAGTACAGACTAGTACAGTACTAACCTGGTGGAACAGTGACTGATACAGTACAGACTAGTACAGTACTAACCTGGTGGAACAGTGACTAATACAGTACAGACTAGTACAGTACTAACCTGGTGGAAGTGACTAATACAGTACAGACTAGTACAGTACTAACCTGGTGGAACAGTGACTGATACAGTACAGACTAGTACGGTACTAACCTGGTGGAACAGTGACTAATACAGTACAGACTAGTACAGTACTAACCTGGTGGAACAGTGACTAATACAGTACAGACTAGTACAGTACTAACCTGGTGGAACAGTGACTAATACAGTACAGACTAGTACAGTACTAACCTGGTGGAACAGTGACTAATACAGTACAGACTAGTACAGTACTAACCTGGTGGAACAGTGACTGATACAGTACAGACTAGTACAGTACTAACCTGGTGGAAGTGACTAATACAGTACAGACTAGTACAGTACTAACCTGGTGGAAGTGACTAATACAGTACAGACTAGTACAGTACTAACCTGGTGGAACAGTGACTGATACAGTACAGACTAGTACAGTACTAACCTGGTGGAACAGTGACTAATACAGTACAGACTAGTACAGTACTAACCTGGTGGAACAGTGACTAATACAGTACAGACTAGTACAGTACTAACCTGGTGGAAGTGACTAATACAGTACAGACTAGTACAGTACTAACCTGGTGGAACAGTGACTGGAGGGCATCATGTGTCACGTAGTCAGAGCTCTGCTGTTTACACCAGAAAGACCTCCTTCTCACAGCTGCTTCCTGCTGAACAGAGAAGAGGCGACACCTGTGGTCACTGAGACAGGAGCTGATGGTGTAGAAGGGCTATAGATTACAACAAAACAATGACAGTACCTGGTTGTAGCAGCCATTGTCTATGAGTGATTGAAACTCTGTCTTCTAGGTTTGGAAAAAGGGGAAGAGAGGGATGTATGATGAAATGAAGCTCCGTTCTGCACACTGTGTGTGTGTGTGTGTGTGTGTGTTGTGTTAACAGAGTAATGGAGGCATATATACCTTGTACAGTGAGTTGCCATTGAGCAGTTGGCAAACCTGGTCTTCTCTGTAGCCTTTGGCATCATAATAGAAGTTCTGATCTAAAACCTGTGTGACAAAACAGTGGGATATTGGTTCTGTATTCTATTCACAACAAACACTTCATCACAACAATGCACATGAAGACCCCCCTCCCCCTTCAGCCTTTCCCCACCGTCTTAAAGAGCTGTGTTTGTTGAGCTCCTCTGGGATTGGGGTACCCATGCGTCCATGGTTGCTGATGATTGTCTGTGGGCAGCGGCACTAGTGTCAGAATGGGGATCTTAACACACAGAAGAAAGATGCATGAGGTTATAATTATACAGGTACAGGTTATAATCATACAGGTACAGGTTATTATCATACAGGTACAGGTTATAATCATACATGTACAGGTTATAATCATACAGGTACAGGTGTGTTTACTTCTTTTTTTGTATTATGCTAACTGAACCATAGTTGAGAGAAAGACACCTGGCCGTCTGACCCCACCGCTCACCTGACAGTCTGACCCCACCGCTCACCTGACCCCCCTCTCACCTGACCGTCTGACCCCCCCTCTCACCTGACCCCCCTCTCACCTGACCCCCCCTCTCACCTGACAGTCTGACCCCCCTCTCACCTGACCCCCCTCTCACCTGACAGTCTGACCCCCCTCTCACCTGACCCCCCCTCTCACCTGACCCCCCTCTCACCTGACCCCCCCTCTCACCTGTCCGTCTGACCCCCCTCTCACCTGACCCCCCTCTCACCTGACAGTCTGACCCCCCTCTCACCTGGCCCCCCTCTCACCTGACCCCCCTCTCACCTGACCCCCCCTCTCACCTGACCCCCCTCTCACCTGACCCCCCCTCTCACCTGACCCCCCTCTCACCTGACCCCCCCTCTCACCTGACCCCCCCTCTCACCTGACAGTCTGACCCCCCTCTCACCTGACCCCCCTCTCACCTGACCCCCCTCTCACCTGACCCCCCTCTCACCTGACCGTCTGACCCCCCTCTCACCTGACCCCCCTCTCACCTGACCCCCCCTCTCACCTGACCCCCCCTCTCACCTGGCCCCCCTCTCACCTGACCCCCCTCTCACCTGACCCCCCTCTCACCTGACCCCCCCTCTCACCTGGCCCCCCTCTCACCTGACCCCCCTCTCACCTGACCCCCCTCTCACCTGACCCCCCTCTCACCTGACCCCCCTCTCACCTGACCCCCCTCTCACCTGACAGTCTGACCCCCCTCTCACCTGACCCCCCTCTCACCTGACCCCCCTCTCACCTGACAGTCTGACCCCCCCTCTCACCTGACCCCCCTCTCACCTGACAGTCTGACCCCCCCTCTCACCTGACCCCCCTCTCACCTGACAGTCTGACCCCCCTCTCACCTGACCCCCCTCTCACCTGACCCCCCTCTCACCTGACCCCCCTCTCACCTGACCCCCCCTCTCACCTGACCCCCCTCTCACCTGACAGTCTGACCCCCCTCTCACCTGACCCCCCTCTCACCTGACCCCCCTCTCACCTGACAGTCTGACCCTGGTGTCTCTGTGTTGCAGGGTTGCAGGTCGACCGCCGAGCTGTCTACCTGGAGGACGGACATCTTCTTTCCACAAGACATGAAGACAGCCAACAGCAGGAACACTTCCCCCCCAAAGATCCAAACCATTCATTAGATGCGTTCTATCGTGTTTGGTCATGGAATGTGCCGGGTTCATCAGAACGTCAGAGAAATCATTAACAACAATTACTGCGTATCTGACAGTCAAAGAATGGGAACGTTCAATGACTGAGTGAAAAGCAGACTCTACTACAGAAAGATCCTTAGTGTGAAAGGTGAATGGGCGGAGCCTCCTACCCAGCAGCACCAGCAGGGAGGCGAAGATGATGGCGACGGCCCCGTAGGCCACACGCCAGGCGCTGGCCCGGCCTCTCTGGCAGCTGGGGCTGACGGAGCAGTCACACACGGTCACGGAGAGGTTGTAAATGGCAGATTGGCCTTGCTTGTCTGAGATCTTCATATCGACGGTGTGTGGCCCAGCATACACACTAGGCTCCCTCACCAGATTCACTGAAAAACCTGACAGATTGGACGAGAGACACACGATAGGTAACATCATGCACATATCAATCAATCAATCAAAGCTTTATTTGTATAGCGCATTTCATACCCAGAGGCAACACAATGCGCTTTACAGAGAACAAGGGAGGTGGGCATACGACCCATTCTCTACATATTCCAGAGGGAAGCAAAAAAAACAGTAATCACCCGGGGGCCAGATAAGTGAGCTGTAAAAATTCTTCCCTGACCCCTCTCAACAAGGCGATCGAGCAAGCTCCAGGTGTATGTTTGTCTACCGGCTAAGAACATTTATAAAGCAATACATTATATTAAATTACATTTTCAGAGTAAGAGAGGTTAAAAAAGCATCATAGGAGAGACATGGCAAACACTGGTGTGTTTGCTATGGCCCAGGCCTAAAGCCGGAAGTGGGCTGGTGTATGTCTGTGTGTATGTGTGTGTGTGTGTTAACTAAATGCTATAACATCCACAGCAGACACAGAGGTATCTATTGGACTCAGGGATGTCTGCTGGTGACAGTGGGGCATCCACTGGACCTGGTTAGAAGATAGGAGGGAGAGAGAGAGGCACTAAGGAGAGGGGAGGCAGAGCAGGGTTAGTAGCACACAGAGTCATAAAAGCAACACAGATATTAAAACAGGCAACCTGGAGCAAGCTCCTGGAATATATTTGTCTAAGGGCTAAGAACATTTATAGAGCAATAAATAAATTACATTAAATTACATTTTCAGAGCAAGAAAGGCTAAGAGCATCAGGTCCAGGCCTAAGCCAGATGTGGACTGATGTGTGTCTGTGTGTACGTGTGTATGTGTGTGTTAACTAAATACTACAACATCCACAGCTGACGCGGGGGTATCTATCGAACTCAGGGTGGTCTGCGGGCGACAGTGGGGCATCCACTGGACCTGGTTAGAAGGTAGGAGAACCTGGTCCAATGCCCGAACACTTCTAAACAGGAAATGATTGTTTACTGTACCATACAATGGATCCAGACTCCATTTCCCATCAACGTCTCCTAGCAGTTGAAACAGGAAGGGCCCTCCGTATGGATCCTGGTCCAGGTCTGTGGCTGTGATGTTGGCTGAGGTGGGACCGTCAGACAAACACATGTCCACATGGTTGACCACCAGCTGTGGTCTGTTGTCGTTGTGGTCTAGCAGGTGGATCCTCAGGGTGCCTGTGCCGGTCAGGGCGGGGTCTCCTGTGGGAACGAGGGAGTTGAGGATTCACAGGTACATGGAGGTGGAGAGGCAGGCTTGTTTTAATCCACAGGCAGACTAAACAAGTCAAAACGAGGCAAAACAAGGTAAACAACAATTTTTCACTTTTCACACTTATCAGAATTGATTGCTAATAGTTACCTTTATGTGTGAATTATTTCTGCCATCAGATTTTAAAATCAACACATTTTATTGTACCTTAAAATGTGTTTGTCCGCAAAATGCTACGATATCTTACACATTAATGTCAAATAACCAACATCTCTCAAAATGAACCAACCTATCCTAGAATTAAACTGAAGTTGCTGTAATGTTGTTTTTCACCCCCAAACCAAGAACTTTATCAACAACAACAACAACAACTGCCTACCGTTATCAACTGCATAGAGTATGACTGTGTAGACATTGTTGACCACGTAATAGGGGGACTCTCTGTCCAGCTTTTTGGCTGTGGTGATGAGGCCTGTCTGGGGGTCCACTTCCACCCAGCCATCAGGGTCATCTCCCATCACATACCTGGGTCATAGCCGGAAGAGTTCGTCATATAATTATGTCACAACCAAGTCATATAATTATCTTAGGAACCTCAGATGATTCTGTTTCTGTTTAAACTAATTTATCATCAGTGAATCAGTATCTCAATCTACAAACAGTGAAAAATCAGTCTTACACAAATTCACTTGCATGACTGGAGTCAGGGTCAACGGCGGTCATTGTGGTCACCGGGGATCCAGCCTGTGAGTTCTCCTCCAGCGTGGCGTCCTTCGCAGGAACGCTGAACACCGGCGGGTCGTTGGCGTCCTCCACATGAACGGTGAGCCTCTCAGAGCTTCGCTGGGGTGGACCTCCAGAGCTGCTGTCCACAGTCCAGAGGCCAGAGGCCGTCTTCTCCTTCACCTCGCAGGAGAAATATGGCTGCTCATTCTCCACAGAGACGGTCAGCTCTCTCTCTGCTCCATCCTCAAAGTCCAGGGGCTAAGGTCAAACAGCAGAACACACTCAGCTCATCATGAACAGGTTCCCACTCCTGAAAACAGAGTTAGACTTGAAATAATACTTTTTGGTTCCCTCTGCTGCTGCTTTCTAATAATATGTTGGGAGCTGCTGTTAGTATCCAGGCTATGATGCATGTTTGTAGAGCCCTAGAAGGCCTTGAACACAGCGCAGGTGGGAGGCATTGCACATGCAGTCTGACAACACTCACTTTTACAACCATCAGGATTCCATCGTTGCTTTCTGGGTCTGTCTCTATCTTAAAGTATCCCCCCTCATCCCCCTCAATAGAATATTTGGCTCTCCATGCTGGGGTGCCCTTGGTGTCCCTGTCAGTCACGTGCAGTCGGAGGGGTGACACCCCCGTCTCTCCCTCCAGCACGCTGCCACCCCCCTGGTGCATGGAGACAGAGAGGGAGGTCAGGGACACAGAGCCAGCACAATTCTGGAATGATATTGATAAAACAGGTGTACTGTGCAACGGCATTAGAATGAGCACAGTGCACACAGTGATGTTGTTGGCTGGGGTGAAGACCTTACCGTTTGACCCGTGATAGTTGGCAGGTGGTTGTTGTCGTCCTGAACATGGATGATGACGGTAGTTGAACTCGACAGACTGACGACCTCACCATGGTCCTTTGCCTCCACCACCACTGTGTACTTCTCACCTACCTATAGGGACACATACATTCATCACCTACCTATAGGGACAAATCCATTCATCACCTACCTATAGGGACAAATCCATTCATCACCTACCTATAGGGACACATACATTCATCACCTACCTATAGGGACACATACATTCATCACCTTCCTATAGGGACAAATCCATTCATCACCTACCTATAGGGATAAATACATTCATCACCTACCTATAGGGACACATACATTCATCACCTACCTATAGGGACAAATCCATTCATCACCTACCTATAGGGACACATACATTCATCACCTACCTATAGGGACACATACATTCATCACCTACCTATAGGGACAAATCCATTCATCACCTACCTATAGGGACACATACATTCATCACCTACCTATAGGGACACATACATTCATCACCTACCTATAGGGACAAATACATTCATCACCTACCTATAGGGACAAATACATTCATCACCTACCTATAGGGACACATACATTCATCACCTACCTATAGGGACAAATACATTCATCACCTACCTATAGGGACAAATACATTCATCACCTAACTACTGTATAGGGACAAATACATTCATCACCTACCTATAGGGACAAATACATTCATCACCTACCTATAGGGACAAATACATTCATCACCTACCTATAGGGACAAATCCATTCATCACCTACCTATAGGGACAAATCCATTCATCACCTACCTATAGGGACACATCCATTCATCACCTACCTATAGGGACAAATACATTCATCACCTACCTATAGGGACAAATACATTCATCACCTACCTATAGGGACACATACATTCATCACCTTCCTATAGGGACAAATCCATTCATCACCTACCTATAGGGATAAATACATTCATCACCTACCTATAGGGACAAATACATTCATCACCTACCTACTGTATAGGGACAAATCCATTCATCACCTACCTATAGGGACAAATCCATTCATCACCTACCTATAGGGACACATACATTCATCACCTTCCTATAGGGACAAATACATTCATCACCTTCCTATAGGGACAAATACATTCATCACCTACCTATAGGGACAAATCCATTCATCACCTACCTATAGGGACAAATCCATTCATCACCTACCTATAGGGACAAATCCATTCATCACCTACCTATAGGGACAAATACATTCATCACCTACCTACTGTATAGGGACAAATCCATTTATAACCTACCTATCAATTCATCACCTACCTATAGGGACAAATCCATTTACCACCTACCTATAAGGACAAAAACATTTATCACTTACCTAAAGGGACAAATACATTTATCACCTACCTAGCAAGGACAAATACATTTCTCACCTACAAACACACACACACACATATATAAAATACATATTTATTATTATTTAATTATTTACAATAGCTCATCATTTGTGATTTTATGTTAACAAATGTGTATCGCAGATTGAAGACGACGGTGCAGCTAATCATATTCTGACCAGGTTAATTCAGCTGGTCATATTCTGACCAGGTTAATTCAGCTGGTCATATTCTGACCAGGTAAATTCAGCTGGTCATATTCTGACCAGGTTAATTCAGCTGGTCATATTCTGACCAGGTTAATTCAGCTGGTCATATTCTGACCAGGTTAATTCAGATGATCATATTCTGACCAGGTTAATTCAGCTGGTCATATTCTGACCAGGTTAATTCAGATGATCAGGAGCATCGTAGCACTACGTTGAACTACGATGAACGCCGTATCTTACAATGAACGTAGCGCTACGATGCCTCTGGGAAACTCAGCCCAGGTTAATTCAGCTGATCATACTCTGACTAGGTAAATTCAGCTGATCATACTCTGACAAGGTTAATTCAGCTGATCATACTCTGACTAGGTTAATTCAGCTGATCATACTCTGACTAGGTAAATTCAGCTGATCATACTCTGACTAGGTAAATTCAGCTGATCATACTCTGACCAGGTAAATTCAGCTGATCATACTCTGACCAGGTTAAATCAACTGATGGTACTCTGAACAGGTTATTTCATCTGATCATACTGTGAGCAGGTTAATTCAGCTGATCATACTGTGAGCAGGTTAATTCAGGTAATCATACTCCGACCAGAGCTGTGCTGTTTTATTTCACTGATTTCAGTTTATAACCCTACATAACATACATTTTGCCAACTGAGTCCACCATGGCTGAAACCGCAGCAGACTCAAAAATCCAACCTTCCCCAACTTCCCTGAATCGAGGGAATGGAGAGAGTCCAGACATTGCGGACGTTGATACTCTCTCAAAGTCTTTGAGACGGATGGATTACATTTAAATGGGATATAACCGCCTGTGGGGCGAGGGATATCCAATGTAGTTTCCTTCAACCCGGCCTGGGGATGATGTGCACTTTCATCCTTTACCAATCAGTGGTGCGCTCACTACAAACACTGCGTCTCTGACATGGACAAATGAAACCAATGTTGATCACCAGCCTGGACCATCTTCCAATGTGACTGGAGAGGCCAAAGCTGCCTCCAGTTCTTCCTCCTCTGAATCCATACCTCCTACCAGGAGTCCTCTCTACAGCGGCAAGGGAGTTAACCCAACTGGCTTCCAAAACTCAGGATAACTGGTTTAAGTTGTACCAGGCAATGAATAAGCAAAAATGGACAGTACAGGAAATGACCAAATGTGTGAAGGAATACAAAATTGACTGTGATGGGAGACCCAAGGCTCTTGCAGACCAGTCAAATGCAAATCACTGTCATCTCAAATCATGAATAACCTCCAACCAAGAGAGAAATTAATAACTTGGTCTAAGCAACTAAAACGGTTGTAGCTGAGGAGACGAAAAGCTCTGAACTATCCCTTAACTCCCAGATACGTTTCATGAAAAGCTCTGAACTATCCCTTAACTCCCAGATACGTTTCATGAAAAGCTCTGAACTATCCCTTAACTCCCAGATACGTTTCATGAAAAGCTCTGAACTATCCCTTAACTCTGAGATACGTTTCATGAAAAGCTCTGAACTATCCCTTAACTCTGAGATACGTTTCATGAAAAGCTCTGAACTATCCCTTAACTCCCAGATACGTTTCATGAAAAGCTCTGAACTATCCCTTAACTCCCAGATACGTTTCATGAAAAGCTCTGAACTATCCCTTAACTCCCAGATACGTTTCATGGTAGAACAATTCCAAGAGGAAGTTCAGGGAGAAATCAGAGGAGTGAAACAGTCCACACAGGAAGGTTTGGATAGGTTGAACACAGGGGTTGAATACTGTATTGCCCAGTTGACTATGGTATCCTCTCACCTGGAGCAAGTGAAAGCAGAGATGAAGGAGCAAGCAAAGAGCCACAAGAACAAGGTCCTCTCCATGGAAAGGAAACTGGATTCTCTTGACCTAAAAATTGTTAACCTTTCATCTTCCCCACTCTCTTTTTCCTCTAACACTCCTCCCTGCAGCACGGATCCCACAAGTCCTCAAAGCTTCTATGAAAACCCTCGATGTGGTCATGGGGGAATATTCAAAACCTACAAGAGACTCCAAGAAGTGGCTTTCTGCCCCGGAATGTTGACCAATGTCAAAGCTTTTGTAAAATATTGTGTTCAGTGTCAGAGCCTGAAGTCAGACAACAGGAAGCCCGCAGGAAGGATTCAGCAACACTCAGTAAGAGGCCCAAATGAGTTGTTGGGAGTGGATATAATGGGACCCTACCACGCAGTCCAGAACAGAACTAGTGTCTTCTGATTTTAGTCAACTATTTCACCCGATAGGTAGAATTCTTTCCCATGCAGAAGGCAACGTCACAGATTATCGCTCGCATTTTGAAGGAAGAAATCTTTACCAGATGTGGTGTGCCGGATTTCATAATATCAGATAGAGGATCACAGTTTGTATCATCTCTTTTCAAGGACCTCTGTGAGCAATAGACTGTGACACCCAAGCTTACTACAGCCTATCACCCACAGACGAACATGACAGAATGGGTAGATCACACCCAGAAGTGTATGATCTCTGCCTATGTGGATGACAACCACAGAAAGTGGGACCAGTACTTGCCAGAATTTAGATTTGCCTTGAATTCTGCCGTTGAAGAAACCACTAGAGTAACCCCTGCTGAGTTACAGCTTGGGAGGAAGCTGAACAGTCCAATGGATGAGATTCTAAGAGGAAAGACTCTTCCTCTTGATGCTCACGCCTATGATGTCGTTCTTCAGATGAAAACCCTCCATGCTAAAGCTGAGCTGAGGAAAGTAGCAGGAAGACTTGTGTGAGACAGCTAAGGAACTATAATAAGACCAGGAGGGATGTCAGCTTCAGGTTCCAGGAAAGAGTGTGGGTGAGAAACTTTCCACAGTCCAGTGCTTCAAGGAACTTTTCAGCCAAACTGGCTACCAAGTGGAAGGGCCCCTATCGTGTAGTGACATAAGTTGGACCTCTTGATTACCAGGTTGTAAGAGAGGACACTGGTGAAGATGTAAGGACTGTACATGTGTGTAACCTCAAACCCTTCTATCCTACTGATGAGGATTTGGAACAACAGGAGAAAAAGAAAATCCTGGAAATCTTTAACTAAGACAGCTTGGATGAAGAATTAGTGGGAAGCAGACACCGGTGCGGAAGGATGAGCTGCATGGTCTGTGTTTGGCACGCTGTTCACGTCTCTGACTCCATATACGTTCCCCATCTCCACGCTGTTCACGTCTCTGACTCCATATACGTTCCCCATCTCCACGCTGTTCACGTCTCTGACTCCATATACGTTCCCCATCTCCACGCTGTTCACGTCTCTGACTCCATATACGTTCCCCATCTCCACGCTGTTCACGTCTCTGACTCCATATACGTTCCCCATCTCCACGCTGTTCACGTCTCTGACTCCATATACGTTCCCCATCTCCACGCTGTTCACGTCTCTGACTCCATATACGTTCCCCATCTCCACGCTGTTCACGTCTCTGACTCCATATACGTTCCCCATCTCCACGCTGTTCACGTCTCTGACTCCATATACGTTCCCCATCTCCACGCTGTTCACGTCTCTGACTCCATATACGTTCCCCATCTCCACGCTGTTCACGTCTCTGACTCCATATACGTTCCCCATCTCCAGCACGCTGTTCACGTCTCTGACTCCATATACGTTCCCCATCTCCACGCTGTTCATGTCTCTGACTCCATATACGTTCCCCATCTCCACGCTGTTCACGTCTCTGACTCCATATACGTTCCCCATCTCCAGGCTTCCTACTGGGCTAAAGTAGCCTACTCTCCCGACTCCAGCCTACCCCGAATTCCCAAGCCCCAATGCCCTCTCTACCTCGCACTCACACACCATTGTGATTTTTTAAATTTGGTTTACTAGTTTCTTTAAATAATGCGCTCATTGATTGTGTTGATTCATTGACTGATGGGGATTACTGACTTGAGAGACCCGGATGCGTCTAAAGCGCATTTGTTGGATTAATTGAACTGATGATTTGATTAACTGATTGGTTTGATTAACTGATTGATTTGATTAACTGATTGGTTTGATTAACTGATTGGTTTGATTAACTGATTGGTTTGATTAACTGATTGGTTTGCGGAAACGATTTCAAACAGGACTATGAACTGAAATATGGATGTTCTGCTATGAAATTATTACAATGCACATAATATATGATTTGAAGTGACATGACTCTTGACTGATTCATGAACTGATGGTTGCACACTAGAAAGTGTTGCATACTAGAACAGTATACTCATAGTTACACACTGGAAGGTTCTGCATACCT
Organism: Borostomias antarcticus; assembly: GCF_949987555.1. Classification (NCBI taxonomy): domain Eukaryota; kingdom Metazoa; phylum Chordata; class Actinopteri; order Stomiiformes; family Stomiidae; genus Borostomias; species Borostomias antarcticus. Next base: position 20,737,778 of record NC_140253.1, read on the forward strand.
TGCATAACTCAGAGTCAAGTGCAAGAGATGATGGCATATTTGTATGCCATCATTTGTATGCTATGTACTGCTCCTTTTCACCAACATAATGTGTGGTGTACAGGCTCAAAATCTTAATTTGGTACAAATAAATGGAGTTAAATTGTTTCAGTTGCAGATATAGATCTTACCTCATGTTCCAAACATCCCTTGAATGTGACGGTACCATGGTTGTCAATAAAGAACTCAGCGTTTGGTGGGTTTGGGGACACAGATGCCATCGCGTAGTGAAATGTTGAGTTGGGTGACCCTATCTTGTCTCTGTCATACGCCACCACAGTGACTAGATAGGAACCTGTTTGAGAGAGAAGGAACCTCCTGATACTATGACAAAGCACAGTATTATGAAGCTGGATCTTACATTACATAACATTACATTACAGTCATTTAGCTAAAACATTTATCCAAAGTGACTAACAATAATTGCATTTAACGTAGGAAAAGCCAGTGTACTATTACTGCCAGAACTCACAAGTGCATCTCCTTTCTAAAACAAGTGACTAAGAGCATCATCTAGTGCTGATGGCAAAGTACAAGAATATCAATCTAAAATACAATAGGTGCTTAAGAGGGAGGATTGTTGTAGTACTTCTTGAAAAGATGAGTTTTGAGCCTGCAGCGAAAAGTGGGCAGCGACTCTGCTGTCCTGACATCAGTGGACAGTTCATTCCACCACTGCTGGGCCAGGACAGAGAAGAGCCGTGACCGTGGGGTCAGGACAGAGAAGAGCCGTGACCGTGGGGTCAGGACAGAGAAGAGCCATGACCGTGGGGTCAGGACAGAGAAGAGCCGTGACCGTGGGGTCAGGACAGAGAAGAGCCATGACTGTGGGGTCAGGACAGAGAAGAGCCGTGACCGTGGGGTCAGGACAGAGAAGAGCCATGACTGTGGGGTCAGGACAGAGAAGAGCCGTGACCGTGGGGCCAGGACAGAGAAGAGCCATGACCGTGGGGTCAGGACAGAGAAGAGCCGTGACCGTGGGGTCAGGACAGAGAAGAGCCATGACTGTGGGGTCAGGACCGAGAAGAGCCGTGACCGTGGGGTCAGGACAGAGAAGAGCCATGACCGTGGGGTCAGGACAGAGAAGAGCCATGACCGTGGGGTCAGGACAGAGAAGAGCCGTGACCGTGCCGAATGACCGAAAGGGCCTCGGAGTGATGGGGTAGCAGGGCGTAGTGGTCGGGAGGTGGTGTAAGGGTTTGACCATATGCATGACATTCCTTACCTTGAACATGTGCCTCTCCGATGGTGATCTCATACACATCCCTCTGAAAGCGAGGTGGGTTGTCATTTATGTCTAATATTTGAACCTCAACTCCTAGTTTTGTATCCAATTCCAGATCTGCCTTCCTAGACTCAAAAGTAAGCTGTGGAATTAAATGTGTAATGTTAGGTGCCATAGGAAATAAGCCATACAAAATGAATTTGAAAATGAAATCAGAACAAAAATGGAACTATCCCCTTGACCATTATTCACAACAACTGAGCAGAAGTCTGACCCTCAAGAGTTGGTATTCCTCATAGTCCAGTGGCTTGTGGACCAGGACCGTTCCTGTGTCCTTATTGATGGAGAGCACTCCCTTGGGCTCCTCGTCCACTCCCTGTCCTGTCAGCTCGAAAGACACACGGTACTTCCTCTCAATCTGGACCTGAAAACATGGTTGTGGACGGTAAAAGTAGTGTGGAAAGAGTTTAATTAGTACCATTATGCTCCATTTAATATAGTTTGATAATTATGAAAACCAAAGACAGAAAAACTGCTCTTATAATCAACCCATCTGGTAACACCAACCTTGGTAATGTACAGGTATATGTAGATGACTACTACTCATATACAGGTATACAGTATGTAGACTACTACTACTTAACATGTACCGCTCTATCTAGATGACTACTCATTATGTACATGTATATGTAGATGACTACTCATTATGTACATGTATATGTAGATGACTACTCATCATGAACAGGTATATGTAGATGACTACTCATTATGTACATGTATATGTAGATGACTACTCATTATGTACATGTATATGTAGATGACTACTCATCATGAACAGGTATATGTAGACAACTACTACTTATCATGAACAGGTATATGTAGATGACTACTCATAATGAACAGGTATATGTATATGACTACTCATCATGAACAGGTATATGTAGATGACTATTACTCATAATGAACAGGTATATGTAGATGACTATTACTCATCATGAACAGGTATATGTAGATGACTATTACTCATAATGAACAGGTATATGTAGATGACTATTACTCATCATGAACAGGTATATGTAGATGACTACTCATCATGAACAGGTATATGTAGATGACTTCTACTCATAATGAACAGGTTCTGTATATGTAGATGACAACTACTCATCATGAACAGGTATATGTAGATGACTACTCATCATGAACAGGTATATGTGATGATATGACTAGTGTCGCTGTCACATCTCCAGCTGGTACAGACCGCTGCTGCCCTTCTCCTGACAGGGACACGTAAACCAGAACACGTGACTCCTGCTCTCGCCTCCCTCCATTGGCCTCCTGAGCAGACCAGAACACGTTACTCCTGCTCTCGCCTCCCTCCATTGGCCTCCTGAGCAGACCAGAACACGTTACTCCTGCTCTCCTCTCCCTCCATTGGCCTCCTGAGCAGACCAGAACACGTTACTCCTGCTCTCGCCTCCCTCCATTGGCCTCCTGAGCAGACCAGAACACGTGACTCCTGCTCTCGCCTCCCTCCATTGGCTTCCTGAGCAGTTTAGGATTCATTTTGAGATTGTATTATTTGCTTATAAGCCTTGAATGGTCTGGCCCCACCCTGTCTCGTCGACATCCTACATCCGTACATCCCACCACGGTCTCTCAGGTCGGCTGACCAGTCGCTCCTAGTCGTCCCTAAATCTAGGCTAAAGCCCAGGAGGGACCGAGCCTTGGCCGTCGTTGACCCCAAACTCTGGAACGAGCTGCCCCCCTACATTAGGCTGGCCCCAACGCTTCCAGTGTTTAAGTCCCACCTAAAAACACATTTGTTTTCCCTGGCGTTTGAATACTAAGTATCAGAGTAGCTCTTTATTATTATCTTTCATTATGCTGCTATTGTCCTATTGTGTTGTCAACTGTGTTTTTTGTATTGATTGAAATGGAAAACACTTTAGTGGTCAACTCTTGTTGTTTTAAATGTGCTCTTTAAATAAAGTTGTATTGTATTGGACTACTGCTCATCATGTACTCACTCTGCCCAGCTCATAAGGGAAAGGGCCAGGGTTCCCTTCTTCCATTCTGAATGAGTCGATGATCCAGGCTCTCTTGTGACGGTTCAGGGGTTCAGAGCTGGTGACACCAGACACTCCACATACCTGAGCAACACACCCCCTCTTACTCACACAAAATGGCATGTATTTTGTATAATTGCATTTTTGTATGCAGGGCTCCCTTCAAAAGAGATTCATTGGGACCCTCTGCATAAATACAGGTTAAAAATACACTGTACATACAACTAGAAATGGACCTCCGCCCCTGAATGCATTTGGTTAGCATGTGCAGTTCTTAAATGTGTAAGTGGAGGAAATCAACAGACAGTGATTGAGAGATTAGGTGGACTGCACTTGGACTGCACTTACAGTATATTGCGCTTTTATCCAAAGTGCTTCACTATGGCCTCTCATTCACCCATTCACACTCATTCACACACCAATGGCGGCAGCTGCCATGCAAGGTGCTAACCTGCTCATTGGGAGCAATTTGGGGTTCATGTCTTGCTCAAGGACACTTCCACATGTGGACAGGAGGAGCCGGGATTCGAAACGCCGACCCTGCGGTCACTGAATGACCCACTTCAACTCCTGAGCCACAGCCGCCCCAGAGAAAGCAGCAAGGTCTCTCTCTCCCTCTGTCTTTCTCCCTCGGCTATCAGAGCCCATTCAGTAGGCCTGGAGGGTAACAGGCCTGGAGGGTAGCAGGTCTGGAGGGTAACAGGCCTGGAGGGTAGTAGGCCTGGAGGGTAACAGGCCTGGAGGGTAGCAGGTCTGGAGGGTAACAGGCCTGGAGGGTAGTAGGCCTGGAGGGTAACAGGCCTGGAGGGTAGCAGGCCTGGAGGGTAGCAGGCCTGGAGGGTAGTAGGTCTGGAGGGTAGTAGGTCTGGAGGGTAGCAGGCCTGGAGGGTAGTAGGTCTGGAGGGTAGCAGGCCTGGAGGGTAGTAGGCCTGGAGGGTAGTAGGTCTGGAGGGTAGTAGGTCTGGAGGGTAGCAGGCCTGGAGGGTAGTAGGCCTGGAGGGTAGTAGGTCTGGAGGGTAGTAGGTCTGGAGGGTAGCAGGCCTGGAGGGTAGTAGGTCTGGAGGGTAGTAGGCCTGGAGGGTAGCAGGCCTGGAGGGTAGTAGGTCTGGAGGGTAGTAGGCCTGGAGGGTAGCAGGTCTGGAGGGTAACAGGCCTGGAGGGTAGCAGGCCTGGAGGGTAGTAGGTCTGGAGGGTAGCAGGCCTGGAGGGTAGTAGGCCTGGAGGGTAGCAGGCCTGGAGGGTTGTGGACCCGCCCCGTGATTCAGATCTGCTCTGAAAGTGAATGGGTTCTTCCTTGGCCCATTGAATGGGTTCTTCCTTGGCCCATTCCACATCCCTCCATGTTTCATGAAAATTGGTCTGGTAGTTTTCGCATAGTCCTGGTTACTAACAAACAAAAGAATGGTAACAAACAAACTAACAGAACCACATCATCACACGTGGCACACTGGGAAGGGGTCAATATATGATTCAATATCCATACTCAACACTGTTGTCAAAGAAAAAAGCCTCAGACATACTTTGTCTGGATACGACTTCAAAGGTGTTGAATCTCATCTTAATAAATCAATGAATGAAATCCAGCCAAATTATGTTTTTCTGTTTTCAAGTACACTTAATAGCCTATCATAAACTATTTCTGTGAAGTGTTATTGGTAATCGTCTCTGTATCCATCCAATTTTAGCCTCATTAATGCTTAAACATTCAAATGTAAATGGTACTCATATCTTGTTCATATAAAATAAACACCAATAAACCACATTGGACCTGAAGTGTAGGGGACGTGTACTTGAAAGCATTATTCACGATGTTTGACGTGGAATAGATACTTGCTCCGGGTGATGTTGCTGAATGGCTGTCAAACTGGTTTCAGAGTCGACGGTCCTCTTTTAAACATGCCAGTAAAAACAATACACCTGTCTCACAGACCCCCGCTCCCGTTACAAAGTAGGAAGAAGTTTCTTATTTCAGTATTACACCCATTTAAGCCCTCTCTGTCTGGGGGGATATATGATACTGTAGATATATGTATAATACTGTGAACCTCCTGATGGGAAGTGATACACAGTGTAGATTGGATAAACTCATCCATCCTTGGTGACAAGTGGACAGCTCCTTCTGGAAACACACCTGTCCTACACTGACACTGCCTACAAGGGACGGCTGTAGCTCAGTTGGTAGAGCGGGTCATTCAATGATCAAAGGGTCAGTGGTTTGAATCCCAGCTCCGACTGTCCACGTGTCGAAGTGTCCTTGAGCAAGACACCTTGAACCCCAAATTGCTGCCAATGAGCAGGTTAGCACCTTGCATGGCAGCTACCGCCATTGGTGTGTGAATGGGTGAATGAGAGGCCATTGTAAAGCGCTTTGAGCTTTTTGCCGCTAAGGTGGAAAAGCGCTATATAAGTGCAGTCCATTTACCATTTACATTATACATGCACCTTAAACATTTACATTCAAATTGTAAAATCCAAGCAAAATATAAAGTAATATTCCTTATAACAACAACACGAACAACATGCATTCATCTTCATATTTAGGAAAATCTATACATGATGAAATAGTTTCGGCAGGCGTATTAGTGTATCGCTGATTCTGAAGGGAATGTTAAATTCAGTAGAATGTACTCACCATGAGCCAGAGAGGGAAGAGCAGGGCAGCTCTCATGGTGAACACAGGGGTTCAACACACCACATGACCTCGGCAGTGGGAGTGTGTCTGTGTACTGGCAGAAGACACAGCAAACCCTCTTATGTACACCTCATGGAAATTGCAGTGCTGTTTGTGTGTGTGTTTGTGTATGCGCGTGTGTATGTGTGTGTGTGTGTCTGTGTGTGGTAGGTTGTTTTAACTGGGGGATGTGCTATGGTCTTTTAACAGTGTTGTTGTGAATGCAGTTGAGCTGCATTCTTTCTCATTATCGTCACAGACATCTGTTCATTCGTTAGCATATTACTGTGTAGCCGACATTTGGAGGCACAGTGTGTTTCTGTGGGTGCCCAGCACCTGCTCCAAGGCTGTGCCTTAAAAGAGTCAACTCGTCCGTCCCACAGTCGGTGTGTGACCCAGTAGCTACTAGACAGTGGAGGTATCGGAGGACTGTAGTGTGCAGCAGCTGTCATCGGGTCTCGGTGGTGTGAGGTGGAGTGACATGACTAGTCTAGCAGGATAAATAGGTTCCCATGTACCTGTATGGCATTGCTTTGTAACCTGCTTTTTTTTCTAGGATCATAATGGTGTCTAGTTAAGAATTGTTCGTGTTGGCGGCCATCTTGAATTGATGTCCAATTCAAGAAAACAATGGGCCTGATTCACAAACGAAGTTAAGAATTTCTTAAGAAGCATTTATTCTTAGACCCCACTTACATCGTTTCCAAGAAGATTCTGGCATTCACCAATGTTGATAAGAGAGAAAGATCCGCACACTCTGGTCTAGATGCAAAAAAACATTTAAAAGGACAACGTTTGGGCCGTAGACTTGGCTGTCTACAAGACTGTGATGAAGGCTACGGCCCAAACGTTGTCCTTTTAAATCGTCTTTCTTTCTTATCAGTTTTGTTCCCCGTCTCCAGCTCCTAGCTCTCCAGGTGTGCGTTTTCTCCTTTTTTCTGCAAGCATTCACCAATGTTCTCACATGTGGGAACAAAGAACAGTATCTACAAACACAGAAGAGCAGTCGTGTGCAGGCTACAGGAGTGCTGACATTATGCAAAATGTTCATGCAAAATCATTGGTGATTGCGATTACTTCAATTCTACAGTTGTATAATATATGATTGGAATACAATAATATTTGTATAATTTATAATATCCTTTGATAATGGTTTTCATTATTTTACAAAGTGAGAGTGCTTTCCAATAATATCCCCAATTCTCTGGTCCAACTCAAACTGTTGCGCGCCCCTCTGGATACTGAGGGAGTACAGTGAGAGTAGGATAATATCATGCATCTTTTTTGATTGATATCCACTACTGAAGCTATAGGTGGAGTCCGGTACCACATCGTCTTTAGATTTTCGTTCGTTTCATGCTTGACAGACTTATGTGTATTTTATAACCTATATTTTTGTAAATGGTAGGCTATTGTCGACTATATTGTATCACTTTGTCACTATTTTTCACTGTCCTGGCTTTGCTCAAAGTTTTATTTTGGCTGTGTGCGTGCGCACGAGCATGCGAGCGGGACATGTTTGGTATTGCTGTGTCCATTACATGGAGACCTTTCTGCCAGTCCAAACCGCGTGTCTCTGCGACCGTCCACAGCGCCCTCTGGGGGCTAGGTGGTGAAGTGCATGGTCAACCCTTCCACCCATTTGCCTCTTTTAGGATAGATGGATCGCAATCACTTAAATATCATTGTATATTAATATTTTTAGCATGACTTGAGCACCCTCCCTTCATTTCACTGCATGTTTTACTCAATCCCCCAGGAATGACTTGGCGTTTTGAAACTACGTGGGCCTAGTGGCCAAGCTCGGTATTGCAGGCTTTGGTGGCAAAAACACACTGAGCTGGCCATCTGATGATACACGAAAGAAGAAGAAGCCACTGTTAGGTAGCTTGACCATCTTAATGTAAAAAATATCCAAAGGCCGATGTCCAAAGTTAGCTAACGTTGGTGGCTCACGTTAGCTATAGCTACAGTAGCTTCATCTGCCTACCTTTAGCTTCCAAAACAATTGCAGACAAGGCTTTTCATTACGTTATTTTGTTGCTTGCAGCCCTCGGCATCTCGCCGATGATTCACAAGGCATTGGGATTTCCGAGATCATTTTAACATCCATGATACCAACCACTACCTGGTTTATACGGCTCCCAGAGGCTTCTAAAAAAAAGAGTCCAACGGTTTTGTTGTTTATCGTTCGAAATTTGTTTATCGTATCGAAATTTATCGTTTATCGTTAAAATTCGTTTTTTACTTTGAATGACACGCAGAAAAAATGTTTTCCTTCCCCAACCGTTTCTTTTTGTGCATGGCTGGAAGCGTTTGTTGGGTTATCACTCCCTCCCTCCCTTACTCCCAACAATGTTGGCCTGCATCTCTCTGTTGGCACCACAAGAGGCAGTAGTCCCAGCACACCATAATTAAGCACACCAAAATCAATCTGCCGATGTGCCGATCTCCACTGCACAAATAGAGTAATGGTCAGAGCATTGGACTCCCAACCGGGAGACTGGGGTTGAAGACCCGGTGGGGATGACTTTATGGGACTATACCCCAAACCTCCACATGTTCATCCTTTCACTCCAACCTTTACCCCTTGCCTTATAGATCAGATCCTGTCCCAACCCCAACCCATATTCTAACCCCAACCCACACTAGGGACTGGAAGAAGGACACCAAAACCAATCCGCTGATCTCCACTGCACAAGTAGATTAGTGAGAGACCAGGGTTCAAGACCTGGTGGGGATGACTTTATGGGACTATACCCCAAACACGTTCATCCTTTCACTCCAACCTTTTTATCCCTTACCTAAATTCCACAAGTAGAGTAATAATTGGACTCCCACACGGGACATTCTCAGAGATTACCGTCTACTTACTTCACCACCTAAAGGGAAGTGCATACAGCAGGTAATGACTTTTGTCCAGAAACAGAACCAATTGCAGCAAAATAGCTAATGTTGCAGGAATCATCAGTGTAACTGCTTTAGCCACTGACCGCTACCATTAATGTAATGGAAGCTGCTGCTAGTTGTTGTGAGCTCATGAGCTAACTGGCTATCCCGCTCTTATTGTGCTGGATTAGCATTGGAAGCATTGGAACTGATGTGTCCAGGCGACAAGACCTATATTAATTTATCAGACATTATTTCATGTCATTTGAATTCACAGCTATTTCAGTGGCATGACTAGCGTCCGTCCTACCAGTCCTGAACAGAAACAAGCCAGCCACGCACATATGCCAGACTGGACCTGGCCTGGTTACATTATGGGCAATGGGAAATAGGCTTTTTGCCCCCAAAGCCTGCAATACCAAGCATGGCCACTACGTAAGCTGGCTTCATGCGCTGGGTGAGCAACTTCCATTGGAATGAATGCAACACCATTTTTAACACCGTCTCCAGTTTTTTTTATACAGTAGCTCCATGGTTTTACTCTGTATCTGTGCATGTGACAAATACAGTGACCTTGACAGCAACCTGATGATACTAATGTCAGGTTTAGGCCTCCAGAAGATCGGCTCAGCCCCCCGCTTGTAACAGGCCCCTCTTTAGTTCACCCCTCTGTATGTGAAGGATGACTGAGTCTTGGCAGGGTGCAAAACTACCCTCGGCGTGTTGCTGAGGGCCTCGCCCTGCTGACCAGGCGGACTGATGTCTGGTGTGTGTTCATACGTGACCGTACACCACGCATGTGAACCCTGATGTCTGGTGTGCGTGTTCATACGTGACCGTACACCACGCATGTGAACCCTGATGTCTGGTGTGTGTGTTCATACGTGACCGTACACCACGCATGTGAACCCTGATGTCTGGTGTGTGTGTTCATACGTGACCGGACACCACGCATGTGAACCCTGATGTCTGGTGTGTGTTCATACGTGACCGTACACCACGCATGTGAACCCTGATGTCTGGTGTGTGTTCATACGTGACCGGACACCACGCATGTGAACCCTGATGTCTGGTGTGTGTGTTCATACGTGACCGTACACCACGCATGTGAACCCTGATGTCTGGTGTGCGTGTTCATACGTGACCAGACACCACGCATGTGAACCCTGATGTCTGGTGTGTGTTCATACGTGACCAGACACCACGCATGTGAACCCTGATGTCTGGTGTGTGTTCATACGTGACCGTACACCACGCATGTGAACCCTGATGTCTGGTGTGTGTTCATACGTGACCGTACACCACGCATGTGAACCCTGATGTCTGGTGTGTGTTCATACGTGACCGTACACCACGCATGTGAACCCTGATGTCTGGTGTGTGTTCATACGTGACCGTACACCACGCATGTGAACCCTGATGTCTGGTGTGTGTGTTCATACGTGACCGTACACCGCGCATGTGAACCCTGATGTCTGGTGTGTGTGTTCATACGTGACCGTACACCACGCATGTGAACCCTGATGTCTGGTGTGTGTGTTCATACGTGACCAGACACCACGCATGTGAACCCTGATGTCTGGTGTGTGTTCATACGTGACCGTACACCACGCATGTGAACCCTGATGTCTGGTGTGTGTTCATACGTGACCGTACACCACGCATGTGAACCCTGATGTCTGGTGTGTGTTCATACGTGACCAGACACCACGCATGTGAACCCTGATGTCTGGTGTGTGTTCATACGTGACCAGACACCACGCATGTGAACCCTGACACCAGCTGCTCCTGCACTTACAGCTTCACATTCCACTCATCGACCAGCTGACTGGTTGCTGGGATAATTGCTATATTTGCTTTTTCCAAATCTTGCACTCTAAATCTACAACATCATCCACCAACCGGAAAGCCTTTTGAAATGTGGGATTCTTCTGTTGAAATATGGGGTTCTTCTGTTGAAGTGTAGGGTTCTTCTGTTGGAATGTAGGGTTCTCCTGTTGGAATGTGTGGTTCTTCTGGTGAAATGTGTGGTTCCTCTGTTGAAATGTTGGGTTCTTCTGTTGAAATGTGGGGTTCTTCTGGAGCTCTTTGAGCGGTGCCACCTTGCCCTTGGAGGTGCTGGTACCAGGGTGCTGCAGTACGGCTGCCCCAGAGAGGACGCCTGGCCAGCTCCATCAAACTGACCAGCTGACGGTGCTAGCCTGTGCCAGTGTCACACCTGCTCCTCCTCCACACCTGCTCCTCCTCCCCACCTCCTACTCCTCCCTCACACCTCCTCCTCCTCCCTCACACCTCCTCCTCCCTCACACCTCCTCCTCCCTCACACCTCCTCCTCCTCCCTCACACCTCCTCCTCCCTCACACCCCCTTCACACCTCCTCCTCCCTCACACCACCTCCTCCCTCACACCTCCTCCTCCTCCCCACCTCCTACTCCTCCCTCACACCTCCTCCCTCCTCACACCTCCTCCTCCCTCACACCCCCTTCACACCTCCTCCTCCCTCACACCTCCTCCTCCCTCACACCCCCTTCACACCTCCTCCTCCCTCATACCTCCTCCTCCTCCCTCACACCTCCTCCTCCACATCTCATCCTCCCTCACACCTCCTCCTCCCTCACACCTGCTCCTCCTCCACACCTCCTCCTCCCTCACACCTCTTCCTTCTTCACACCTCCTCCTCCTCCCTCATACCTACTCCTCCCTCACACCTCATCCTCCACACCTCCTCCTCCTCCCTCACACCTCATCCCTCACACCTCCTCCTCCACATCTCCTCCTCCCTCACACCTCCTCCTCCACATCTCCTCCTCCTCCACACCTCCTCCTCCTCCCTCACACCTCATCCTCCTCCCTCACACCTCCTCCTCCACACCTCCTCCTCCTCCCTCACACCTACTCCTCCCTCACACCTCCTCCTCCTCCCTCACACCTCCTCCCTCATACCTCCTCCTCCTCACACCTCCTCCTCCCTCATACCTCCTCCTCCTCCCTCACACCTCCTCCTCCCTCACACCTCCTCCTCCCTCACACCTCCTCCCTCACACCTCCTCCTCCCTCACACCTCCTCCTCCCTCACACCTCCTCCTCCCTCACACCCCCTTCACACCTCCTCCTCCCTCACACCTCCTCCTCCCTCACACCTCCTCCTCCTCCCTCACACCTCCTCCTCCTCCCTCACACCTCCTCCTCCCTCACACCTCCTCCTCCCTCACACCTCCTCCTCCCTCACACCTCCTCCTCCCTCACACCTCCTCACTCACACCTCCTCCTCCACACCTCCTCCTCCCTCACACCTCCTCCTCCCTCACACCTCCTCACTCACACCTCCTCCTCCTCCCTCACACCTCCTCCTCCCTCACACCTCCTCCCACCTCCTCCTCCTTCATACCTCCTCCTCCTCCCTCACACCTCCTCCTCCTCCCTCACACCTCCTCCTCCCTCACACCTCCTCCTCCCTCATACCTCCTCCTCCCTCACACCTCCTCCTCCCTCACACCTCCTCCTCCACACCTCCTCCTGCTCCACACCTCCTCCTCCTCCCTCACACCTCCTCCTCCTCCCTCACACCTCCTCCTCCCTCATACCTCCTCCTCCTCCCTCACACCTCCTCCTCCCTCACACCTCCTCCTCCCTCACACCTCCTCCCTCATACCTCCTCCTCCCTCACACCTCCTCCTCCTCACCTCCTCCTCCTCCCTCACACCTCCTCCTCCCTCACACCTCCTCCTCCCTCACACCTCCTCCCTCATACCTCCTCCTCCTCACACCTCCTCCTCCCTCACACCTCCTCCTCCTCCCTCACACCTCCTCCTCCCTCACACCCCCTTCACACCTCCTCCTCCCTCATACCTCCTCCTCCCTCACACCACCTCCTCCTCCCTTACACCTCCTCCTCCTCCCTCACATCTCCTCCCTCACACCTCCTCCACATCTCCTCCTCCTCCACACCTCCTCCTCCTCCACACCTCCTCCTCCCTCACACCTCATCCTCCCTCATACCTCCTCCTCCCTCATACCTCCTCCTCCCTCACACCTCCTCCTCCTCCCTCACACCTCCTCCTCTCTCAGACCTCCTCCTCCTTCACACCTCCTCCTCCTCCCTCATACCTCCTCCTCCCTCACACCTCCTCCTCCTCCCTCACACCTCCTCCTCTCTCAGACCTCCTCCTCCTTCATACCTCCTCCTCCTCCCTCACACCTCCTCCTCCTCCCTCCTCACACCTCCTCCTCTCTCAGACCTCCTCCTCCCTCATACCTCCTCCTCTCTCAGACCTCCTCCTCCCTCACACCTCCTCCTCCTTCACACCTCCCCCTCCTTCATACCTCCTCCTCCTCCCTCACACCTCCTCCTCCTCCCTCCTCACACCTCCTCCTCTCTCACACCTCCTCCTCCCTCATACCTCCTCCTCCTCCCTCACACCTCCTCCTCCTCCACACCTCCTCCTCCCTCACACCTCCTTCTCCTCCCTCACACCTCCTCCCTCACACCTCCTCCTCCACATCTCCTCCTCCTCCACACCTCCTCCTCCTCCACACCTCCTCCTCCCTCACACCTCCTCCTCCCTCACACCTCCTCCTCCCTCATACCTCCTCCTCCCTCATACCTCCTCCTCCCTCATACCTCCTCCTCCTCCCTCACACCTCCTCCTCCCTCACACCTCCTCCTCCCTCACACCTCCTCCTCCTCCACATCTCCTCCTCCCTCACACCTCCTCACTCACACCTCCTCCTCCTCACCTCCTCCTCCCTCACACCTCCTCCTCCACACCTCCTCCTCCCTCACACCTCCTCCTCCCTCATACCTCCTCCTCCCTCACACCTCCTCCTCCCTCACACCTCCTCCTCCCTCAGACCTCCTCCTCCCTCACACCCCCTCCTCCTTCATACCTCCTCCCTCACACCTCCTCCTCCCTCACACCTCCTCCCTCACACCTCCTCCTCCCTCACACCTCCTCCCTCACACCTCCTCCTCCCTCACACCTCCTCCTCCCTCACACCTCCTCCCTCACACCTCCTCCTCCTCCCTCACACCTCCTCCTCCTCCACACCTCCTCCTCCTCCCTCACACCTCCTCCCTCATACCTACTCCTCCCTCACACCTCCTCCTCCTCCCTCACACCTCCTCCCTCACACCTCCTCCTCCTCCACACCTCCTCCTCCCTCACACCTCCTCCTCCTCCACACCTCCTCCTCCTTCCTCACACCTCCTCCTCCACACCTCCTCCTCCTCCCTCACACCTCCTCCTCCTCCCTCACACCTCCTCCTCCTCCCTCACACCTCCTCCTCCCTCACACCTCCTCCTCCCTCACACCTCCTCCTCCCTCATACCTCCTCCTCCCTCACACCTCCTCCTCCTCCCTCACACCTCCTCCCTCATACCTCCTCCTCCCTCACACCTCCTCCTCCCTCACACCTCCTCCTCCTCCACACCTCCTCCTCCCTCACACCTCCTCCACATAAATATATATATTTATATATATATAGTCATATATATAAACTTGTATGTATGTTTGTGGTGCAGTTAAACAAACCAGAACAGCAGCTCAACCACCTCACCCACCCCAAACTCTGAGAACATAAAACAAAAAACATACATATGCAAATAAGAAAATTAACAAAATAAAAGAATTGAAGTACAGAGTGTCAATGAATGAGAGAATAGTCTGAGATCTTTTAAAGAAATTGGGAACTGAGCCTCTCAAAGAATATTTTCCTGTGACAGAAACGCTCATTAAATCATTCAGCCAGGATAGTGGGTGGACTTGGGCTTTTCTACTGTAAAAGGATACGAGCTATGTTGCAAGGGCAACGACACATCAGATTCCTTCTTGATAAGACTGGCTGGAATGGAGGGTACCCCAAAGATGGCTATTAAGGGTCTCTCCTGTGATCCCAGTACAAGAACACGATTCCAGCTAATCACTAAGGATTTCACTACCTTTCAGCTCAAAGAGTTGACTTGTCTAGCCTCTGCCTCCTATCCTCAAGCTCTCCCTGCTTGTTTTTTTGAAGCACTGACAGGCCTCGGTTTTGGACGGTCGGGATGGCTGCTCGTCCGCCGTTCCTAGGTCTGCCAGCTCGACGTTTGGTTGGCGACATTAGTTTCACAAGCTGGTTTTTAGCAAGTTGGTCTTGCACCATCTCTTGCTACTTACAGGGAAGGCCACGCGAAGGCTGTCGTCTTCTTCCCCCCTGCTTCTGTTTATACTGTAGGACTCTGCTAGCAACCTTTTAGTAGAATATCAGCCTATAAACCACATCACGACAGCTCAAGTCTGTGAGACTACGGTTGGTGTGAGTGCTAGAGTTTAATTCACCACTAATTATAAGGAAGGTGTAAGGAAGTGCCAATTTGTGGGTCTAGAGTAACCTTAAAGAACTTTGTAGCAGCGTACAATATGCAGAAACCTAACCTTTACAATTACAGAGATGCAATAATACTACTCCCTTCACTAGGGGAGAGAAAAGTGTCAGGAGATTAGTGTCTTTCAATGCAGAATATCAATGTATTAATCTTGAATAAATGTTGATTAGTTGAGCAAAAAGCATTAGCAAATAATACCAAATAATAATATAGAAAATCTAAGTCATTCAAATAAGAAAGGTTACCTATTAGGAGAGTGACTAAGAGGGCAGTTCTATCACCCTACCCTGTTCAGTCCTGACCTAACAACTCCAACAGTCCTCATAAAAACAAGTCTGAATGTGCAGCTGAGTCTTCTTCAGCGGGCTACACTGGGCCGGAGCGGCGCCGGGCTGGGGGCGCTTGGGTCCGGATCGGCTCCTGAAAGTTGGATGCCTCGATGGGGAGGGTTGTGGTGTCCACTGAGCAAGTCCCATTAATGTCTACTGTACATCACCTTTTATTCAAGCTTCACTCTCCTTCTGCTTTCTAAACATCACACATTCCAATCCAATCAGAGCCTTACAGCATTTACCCCTTCTAGAACATTCCTTAGTCACATGTCGGCTACACATCACGTTTGACACACACCATACAAAAATGTATACAGTCTCTCAATGAATAATATGATCTAAGTTCCTGATTTGTCTCCATACAATCTGAAAAGCAGAAGTGCTCCTTGGGCAGGGCCCTGTGTTGTTACACAACAGTTCCACAGTTTACTGAGATAGAACGCTAGACAAACATACTCCAGTTTACTGAGATAGAACGCTAGACAAACATACTCCAGTTTACTGAGATAGAACGCTAGACAAACATACTCCAGTTTACTGAGATAGAACGCTAGACAAACATACTCCAGTTTACTGAGATAGAACGCTAGACAAACATACTTCAGTTTACTGAGATAGAACGCTAGACAAACATACTCCAGTTTACTGAGATAGAACGCTAGACAAACATACTCCAGTTTACTGAGATAGAACGCTAGACAAACATACTCCAGTTTACTGAGATAGAACGCTAGACAAACATACTCCAGTTTACTGAGATAGAACGCTAGACAAACATACTCGTTTCTGAGATAGAACGCTAGACAAACATACTCGTTTACTGAGATAGAACGCTAGACAAACATACTCCAGTAGCTTGCTCGATCGCCCTGTTGAGAGGGGTCAGGGAAGAATTTTTACAGCTCACTTATCTGGCCCCCGGGTGATTACTGTTTTTTTGCTTCCCTCTGGAATATGTAGAGAGTGGGTCGTATGCCCTCCTCCCTTGTTCTCTGTAAAGCGCATTGTGTTGCCTCTGTGTATGAAATGCGCTTTACAAATAAAGCTTTGATTGATTGATTGATATTTTATTGACTTATGTATTTTATTTCTATTGTGATCTGAGGGTTGAGAAGGTCCATCCATCATCTTCATCTGCTTATCCGGGGTCGGGTCGCGGAGGCAGCAGCTCCAGCAGGGGGCCCCAGACATCCCTTTCCCTAGCAGCATCAACCAGCTCTGCCTGGGGAATCTTTAGCCGCTCACAGGCCAGTGCGGAGATGTAGTCCCGCCACCTAGTCCTGGGTCTACCCCGCGGCCTCCTCCCAGCCGGACACGCCTGGAACACCTCCCTAGGGAGGCGCCCAGGAGGCAGTTTTAATGTGAAAAATAAATCTTAAATGCAGTCAAGACAAATTATTTTGCCTCGTAACTTTTGTTAAACCCCCTGGTTCCAGTCAATTGGATTATATAGGCTACTTTCATTTACAATGACGTTACCTTATGAACACAAATAGCTTAACTTATAGGCCTACATAAACACAATAGCCTAAAACCATGTTTATTTACAATGTATTTTCTTTCATTGACAGCATGCCAATAGTTATGTGAGGAAAACGATGCACGGTCTCTTTAGCCCTGAGACCATCAGGCAGGCAGCAGGAGGTCGTTGAAGGCTATATATATTATTATGATATTATGTCTAATAATACATTCGTTGAAAGTAAAGAGAATTACATGCCAAAAAAACCCAGATAGGACACACTTTGCAGCAGTGCGACTTTTGCCCCTCTCCTATGAGACTTTTGTCCCGCTCGGCACGGACAAAAGTCGCATTGCGCTCGGTCCGTTCTCGCCCTATTTATGTTAAACTCTTATATCCTAGCACGAACATTACAGTTGATAATAGTGAAGGACATGTGCAAGTTGTGTGTCATAAAATGTGGAATCTCTATCTCTATTAATTTCGGAGTAAATGGAATCAAACCAAAAAATGTGACTTTTGACCCGGCTCTGGCCTATAGTGTCCTCAGCATGCGGAAGCTCTCCCTTCTAGTTCCATATGTGTGGCTCAAGACTGGCCCCTAGTGGACAAATTACAACAATGGTCCCTACCTCAATATACCGTTACAATGGTGTTTCATCTGTCTCAGAACCTATGTTTGTGTGTGTCAGGAAGAGGAGTGTATGGTGTACTTTTTAGTTAGTCAGTAGGACTGCTTGTTCTGATAGAGTGTGTGTGTGTGTGTGTGTGTGTGAGAGAGAGAGAGAGAGAGAGAGAGAGAGATTATCTACTTATTATTGTCTGTTTTTACATTTTTATGATGACTGAATGGTCATATCTCTCTCCTCTTCTCAGTGCTGTACTGGTTTATTTACAATACCTGTAACCATTCATAAAGGGACAGACTGCAGAAACAATTTCCATATAGCTTAGCTTCCAGCTCTGAATGCTACTGTAGACTAGTCACCTTATCTTAGCTAGCATTACATTACAGTCATTTAGCTGACACTTTTATCCAAAGCAACTTGCAATAATTGCATTTAACATAGGAAAAGCCCATGTACTACTACTGCCAGAACTCACAAGTGCATCTCCTCTCTAAAACAAGTGACTAAGAGCATAATCTAGTGATGAAGCCAAAGTGCAAGAATAGCAAACTAAAAATACAATACAATAGGTGCTTCAGAGGGAGGATCCTGGTAGTACTTCTTGAAGAGGTGAGTTTGGAACGTGCGGAGAACGATGGGCAATGATGCTGTCCTGACGTCAGTGGGTAGTTCATTCCACCACTGTGGGGACAGGAAAGAGAAGACCCGTGACTGTGTTGATCGACAGCAGGGGCCTCGGAGTCACGGAGCTACCAGTCCTGAATGCTACTGTAGACTAGTCACATGTTAGCTTAGCTTTCAGCCTCTGATGCTACTGTAGACTAGTCACATGTTAGCTTAGCTTCCAGCCTCTGATGCTACTGTAGACTAGTCACATGTTAGCTTAGCTACCAGTCCTGAATGCTACTGTAGACTAGTCACATGTTAGCTTAGCTCCCAGCCCCTGATGCTACTGTAGACTAGTCACATGTTAGCTTAGCTCCCAGCCCCTGATGCTACTGTAGACTAGTCACATGTTAGCTTAGCTCCCAGCCCCTGATGCTACTGTAGACTAGTCACATGTTAGCTAAGCTCCCAGCCCCTGATGCTACTGTAGACTAGTCACATGTTAGCTAAGCTCCCAGCCCCTGATGCTGCTGTAGACTAGTCACATGTTAGCTTAGCTTTCAGCCTCTGATGCTACTGTAGACTAGTCACATGTTAGCTTAGCTTCCAGCCTCTGATGCTACTGTAGACTAGTCACATGTTAGCTTAGCTACCAGTCCTGAATGCTACTGTAGACTAGTCACATGTTAGCTTAGCTCCCAGCCCCTGATGCTACTGTAGACTAGTCACATGTTAGCTTAGCTCCCAGCCCCTGATGCTACTGTAGACTAGTCACATGTTAGCTTAGCTCCCAGCCCCTGATGCTACTGTAGACTAGTCACATGTTAGCTAAGCTCCCAGCCCCTGATGCTACTGTAGACTAGTCACATGTTAGCTAAGCTCCCAGCCCCTGATGCTGCTGTAGACTAGTCACATGTTAGCTTAGCTCCCAGCCCCTGATGCTACTGTAGACTAGTCACATGTTAGCTTAGCTCCCAGCCCCTGATGCTACTGTAGACTAGTCACATGTTAGCTTAGATCTCCTATGATGCTTTTAGCCTCTCTCACTCTGAAATGTAATTTAATGTAATGTATTGCTTTATAAATGTTCTTAGCCGGTAGACAAACATACTCCAGGAGCTTGCTCGATCGCCTTGTTGAGAGGGGTCAGGGAAGAATTTTTACAGCTCACTTATCTGGCCCCCGGGTGATACTGTTTTTTTGCTTCCCTCTGGAATATGTAGAGGTGGGTCGTATGCGGGTCATTATACGAAAACGTGCCATTTTCCATTTTTTATGTTTGATTTTCAAAGTATTGTTTTAAAAGTCTTTAAGCCCCTTTTTGGATGAAGTAGGTCCTTACCTCTTAGAAAAATATGCTGTGCCATCTCAGGCTATCTTATTTTTTATTTTTTTAAACATATAATCAACATGTGTAAGTCTGTTTCGTCAACCCTGTTACCGACATAATAATTGTTTGAAAATGTTTTAAATCCATATTTAGAACAAAATCTGATATTCTATGAAAGATAAATTCCCCCTTGATATAATAAGTGTGTTTGTAAAGTGAGAATAATGAGGAGTTTACTTTTTTCCCATGGATTAATATGCTCATTTACAATTGACACTTAAACAGGATCTTCTGTTTTAAGAAAAGGTTATGGTAATAACATAATAATACCCTGATTTCTTTGTGTGGATTACTCTGTATTTTACTTTACATATAAATTGAGTTGATTTTACTTTAGTCTTTTCATTGTTTAAATTATATTACAATATTATACAAGTAACAGGGCTGACACCTCAGTAACAGGGTTGACACCAGAACACCAGTTGGTAGTCAAACTGCTTGTTTAAGTTACAATTATAGGTCTAATGAATGGTACATTCATAAACCTTTAACTCAAAACCACTAATCAGAATATTCTGGACACAGATTTATTAACAGACGGTGATGAAAAATTATGATACCACAGATGGGACCAATGGTTTTATTCAAAACATTAAGAATATTCAAATGACAAGAGAATCTATTAAACATTAGATCTATTGAACATGCTTTGCCTTAACAGAATAAACAAAAGTCAATATTGTGGAGCTGAACAAAATAGTTTGACAATAGTTTTCCCACCCAAAAAATCAGAAATCCCCCCCCCCCCAATCGCTGCATTATGTAACGGGGAAAAAAGAGAGAGAATCCTAGAAATGGATACGATATGCGATTTATAAAGCACAAAAACGTTCCTGTCTGCCTACCCAGAGAGTTTTGACCAGATGTCTTTCCGTATTTCTACGTGCCGTGC
The DNA here is from genome assembly GCF_949987555.1 of Borostomias antarcticus. Lineage (NCBI taxonomy): Eukaryota > Metazoa > Chordata > Actinopteri > Stomiiformes > Stomiidae > Borostomias > Borostomias antarcticus. The sequence continues at coordinate 20,758,344 of NC_140253.1, forward strand.
TGTCACTCTAACAGGAGCAGGAATCTGTCCTAAAATGTCATCGAACATGTACCAGATACTGTCATCGCGGGGTGGCCAGAAATATCTATTCAGGCCAACACGGTGCATGCACTTAACTTGGACATGTCCTTCATCTGTTGCCACAATGATTCCTGGATAGAGCTCTTCGTCATATGTCAAGACACACCATTTTCCAATGATCTCATCATTACTCCAGTCGATCTCTTGGGGTCCCTGAAGTTGTTCTGTCAGGTGCTCATCTAAATGGGTTGGTTGAAGCCTGACTGTGATGCTTGTGGGTGCTTGAGGCCTGACTGTTGCTTCTGGGTGATTGAGGCCTGTCTGGGTTGTTTGTGGGTGATTGAGGCCTGACTGTGTTGCTTGTGGGTGCTTGAGGCCTGACTGTGTTGCTTGTGGGTGCTTGAGGCCTGACTGTGTTGCTTGTGGGTGCTTGAGGCCTGTCTGTGTTGCTTGTGGGTGCTTGAGGCCTGACTGTGTTGCTTGTGGGTGCTTGAGGCCTGACTGTGTTGCTTGTGGGTGCTTGAGGCCTGACTGTGTTGCTTGTGGGTGCTTGAGGCCTGACTTTGTTGCTTGAAGTTCCTCATCCTGGATCATTTGAGGGCCCTCTGACAGTGGAGGAAAGATGAAGTGGTGCGTGCTGAAACATGTGCAGGACAAGTTCTTCAATGTGGCACACAGACAGCTGACATCCCTGGAGATCAAGTGGCCTTTTCTGTAGGTGACCAGCTGGTGTATCCGCATCGTCCCTGGGACCGATGGGATGTTTGCTGGCATGTTACGATATGCATCCACAATGTTCTCGGTTTCCACATAAAAGAGCTTCACATTGGTGCCAGTTGTTAGTAGTGCTCGGTAGAATGTGGGGGCATCAGGGATATCACGGCCTTGACTCACAAGCTGATCTGCCAGTCTTTTTAACACTCCGCCAACACCATCAGGAGCTCCCTTGCTGTGGCTCGCTTCGAAGAAATTCCAGGTGCCACTCTCAAAGCCTCTCTTGCTCAATTCAGTACTGAACAGGAAGAAATTGCCCTTCTGCCTGTACTGAGTACAAGGGCCGTCGCTGAAGAAGTGGACCACAGACACAGAAGGATGATGGGCTTGTACATAGTCCAGTACTGGCCCAAGATGTTGCCAGATTGCCGGGGGACCTTTTTGCTTGGATTGTGAGATGGTGCAAAAGCAGAGAGGGCTTGCATCTTCACCAACATATAACACACCTGTGTGCATGGTTGCCTGTTGGTGCGAGGCACCGAAATGCACAGCTTGGATCTCAGCACTATACTTGCACGAGTAGTTTTCTGAAAAGTCCACATGTATAATGCATTCATGTGAGGACAGACTCCTCTTTAGTTCCCTGGAGAATGAGAACTGCTGCTTGATGTTGAACAAATGCTTCTTGAACTTGTGCAGTAGAGAAGTGAAATGCTCAATGAGCTCCTCTAAAGAGCTTTCGATTTGTTTTTTTGCTGTCACTTTGAATGACACAGCCTCATTCTGTTTCTCCTCCAGTACCCACTGTGTGTATGTGACACGCATGGTGGCATCATGAACAGCAGCCAGTGGGAAGCTGTTCAGTTTGCATGTTGAACACTCTCCATACATGCATTCCTTACTATTGATGCTGCAAGAGACCTCCTCTGTTAGCCTCTCAAGATTTGAGTTGGTAAGCAAACTTAGTTGCTTGAGCTTGTCAACCACAAAGCCGAGGTTCTCATGGATTTTGCACATGCACGTATCTCTGTCCTGAATGGTTGGATGTACAACCCAGAAGGGACGAAGTCTGCAAAAGAGAGTGTAGGACAAAGCTCTGTTTGGATTTTCGGCTTGGAACTTCCTGTGAAGGTTTATCAGTGAATCAACAAGAAATCTCTTTTGCTTTTTAACCTTGTCACGCGTTATGGTCTGTTTTCTCCCAGTTGTGACCCGACTAACATCATCCCGGTCATAGAAGGTTCTGACACTGGATTTGAATGCTGTGGGGATGCGGAGCTTTTCCTTACGAGTGAAAGAAAGTGAATTTTTATCTAAAGTCTTCCACCTTCTTTTTGGAAGACCAATGGCATTCATTCCATATTTCTGCATGCAGTACTTTTTTACTATCTGCCCGGATACCAATTGGGAGATAACCTGCCTCTCTCGTTCATCACGTGAAGCTTTATGTTTGCCTTTTAAGTCCCTCAACAGTGCAGTATGAAATTTAAGGCTTTTTCGTGCTTGTGACCGAGCAGCTGGGGTGCTCAGGTGATGCTTGACTGGGGATGCCGTTTTCTTCTTTAGGCGGAAGTACCTTTGTTTGTACTTATTTTTCTTTTGTTTTTCTTTTTCCAGCCTTTGTCTCAATTGCTCCAGGTCATGGTGGACCTTCTTTCTGTCCCTCTTTGACCTTAAACGTCCCTGAACGTGTTGCCTGCAACACAGTGAAGCATAGATTAAGCAAATATCTGTACTGACAATCAAATTATCATAAATATAGGGAGATCACACACACACACACACACACTATTAAATCTAAATGTACAAGTCAGCATACAGTATAGCACCACATTAAACATAAGCCATAACTTCTCTTTCTTCTAAGTCTAACCTTGAGGGCCCTGGAAGTGGCTCTGGAGCTGGCTCTACATCTGGCCCTGAACTTAGAGGTGATGTCATGGACTGATCTATGGTTGCTAGTCCTGCTGCTTTGGCTCTTCTGCATTTCACTTGTGCTGCTTTCCAATTTCGTCGCTTGGCTCTCCTTTCTCTGTCATTTAGTTCACTAACAGACAGCTTTTTCCCTGTGTCTTTGTCTTTTCTCCATTTTGCCCTCTCTTTTTCTAAATAAGCTTCTCGTCTCTCGGCATCAGCATCTCTACGTTGTCTGTAGAGGCGCTGTTTCTCAGCTGCAGAAAGTGGCATCCTATCCTAACAAAAGCATATAAAATACAAATAAATCAGAATAAAAGGAAAAACATATTTAGGAATGAAACCTGCAAAAACCTGTATATTATATTAATACTATTGGTAACAAAAGTGTATTTTCATGTATACACAAAATCTTCGTCAACCCTGTTACCCTAGAATTGTAACAGGGTTGACGGTAACAGGGTTGACGAAAAATTATATTAGCAGCCATTGCTAGCTCTGTGGTCAAGGTCATGACACGACATGGTGTGCATTCATGAGAGGCTTAAATTGTGATAAATATGTACATTTACAATTTCAAACAAATTACTAATAACATATGCTTTTGTGGTCACAGGGCTGACACAATGAGCTTGTCCCCCTGTGTCAGACATTATATAACTCAAAGAAAACTACTTAAAAGAAGAGGACACTTACTTGTTTTTCCACCATCAACTTCTGAAAAGGCAGATGATGCAACTTTCTGGAAATTATGCTACTTTTGGAACAGTCCATTATATCTGAAGGGGTGTTTTCCTTAAAAGTAACAGGGTTGACGACAACATGGCGACACAACTAAATTGTGTTTTTTTCCAACATTTTACACATATTAATAATAAAACCCATTCATGAGTAATGAATGGACACTTAAGACTTAAGTAAAGTTTAGTTATTTTTATTATAGCTTGACTTTTTTGGCCTCAATAGCTAGTGAAAGTAGAAAAACCATACTGAGTGACAGGTCATTTTTGCAATTTTGTCAAGATGCTTCGCACAAAAACATGTTTAAAACTTTTAACACAAAACAAAAATAGCATACATTTATTTTTATGTTATGAGACATATCATGGAAACTGAATTATCAAATGTTTTACTGTTTATTCATTGTTTATTCAGATTTACAGAGCAGTTTTGTTCAAGTGACATAAAATGGCATGTTTTCGTATAATGACCCATGCCCTCCTCCCTTGTTCTCTGTAAAGCGCATTGTGTTGCCTCTGGGTATGAAATGCGCTATACAAATAAAGCTTTGATTGATTGATTGATTGATTAGCTCAGCTTGACCCAGAGGGACAGCGTCATTATGTTCCTCCTCAGGCTCAGTTGAGATATAAAATGTTATTTTGGATCAAGATGTGTCAGCATGCTTGGTTTGGTGTTTAGATGATAAAGAATATAACGTAGGGAGTGTTCTAGGGAGATCGTCTGTGGTGGGTGTGGAGGGTTAGGGTAGGGTGACCAGGCAGCCCCGATTTCCGGGGACAGTCCCCGTTTTGGGTGACCTGTCCCTGCTTAAAGCTGTCCCCGGAAATGTCCCCGATTTCAACAGTGAATTTTTTAAAAAAGCAAAGAGAAATAAAACCCAATTGTGCTTCCGTCCGCAGCAGCGCGAACGGCTACTGTAATGACCGCTGTTGTAGTTTGTGTGCAACAACAATCTAAGATGCTACAGCTGGGATTGCTGCTGCACCCAGACTAGAACAGCGGTCATTACGCTAGGTAAGGAGGACGTTTCTAAATTTGCTGGCTGCGCTGGAGTTGATGCTAGAATGGATCGTCCGGAGGAAGGGGGGGGGGAACTCTGCTACGTGTCATCAAATGCTCCCAGTGGAATCGTTTGGCCACCAGGAGGGGCGTGGCCACCAGGAGGGGCGTGGCCACCAGGAGGGGCGTGGGCAGCGAGGATTTGGGCAACTCCCCCGTAACCATATACTTATAAGTTGAATTGTCCGTGCGCATAGCGCGCAAATTTTTTTTTTTTTGCCGTTTGCTAAACGTGCCCTGCCGGAAGGTTTCCTGCTTCTTTTGGTGGGCTCTATTAATGGTTGAAGTTAAAGCTAGTTGTATTATTAACTGCTGACATGTAGGCTTACTGTAGGTTAAACTATTGTATCCCGCTGTTTTCAGTCTCACTGTCCATTTTCTTACCTGATCATCTGTGTCCCCAGAGTCCCCACAGGACACTCTCCTCTCGCCATGCGGTCTCTCCCTGTCTCTGCGTGCTGCCTAAATTATGACAAGATATCATTTTACCAGAAGAACAATGACTGACTGATGATGATCATAACTGGAATATTCTATTTTATTACAAGCTATAGCCTAGTTGTATGTTGACATGTATCAAGTCAATATAGGCTACAATCACACAAATGGTTGAAATATCGCAGTGTGCTCATGAATGATTCCTTCTGCTCGCACAAATCTATTTTTAGTCACAAATGCAACTAGAAAGGAATAGTCTCCATCTCTTGAATAAATTGTACCAATTCTAGTCTAGACCATTGAAATCACAGTGCACAGTCCCATAGACTTCCAATCAAAATTGGAAAGCCAGTTAATTTCCCTTTACAATGTCCCATTTGTAAGCTCATGCATTGTGGGATATACGATTGATACGAAATAATACAGTGGCAATATGATCGACCAAATAAAAAAGGTTTATTTATCTACCCAGAGAGCAAGAATCTGAGCCAGATCTAGTAGCTACAGATCATCAGGCCCAGATCAGCTGATTGCTGTCTGGGTAGTTATCTCACTACTGTATGAAAACAGCCTCGTATGTCCTGCTGATGGCCCCATTTTTTAGGTAATGTCTTCATGACATGTCATCTCCATTGCCAGCTACACTGTCAAGGACATGAGATAAAGTGATGGTGCGTTCTTTTATCATTAGGAACTGTGTGATGACAGGAACTGAGAAAATCCAAGTTCCCAATGATAAACGCACCATTAGATTAGAAAGTTGGGAGATCTGCTGATTCTGAGCTAACTTGGCCATAGCTACTTTAGTGAACAATAATAGACTAGCAAGTGTTTAAAATCAGACAACCGAGTTCTGGTTAGCCAAATTAATTTGGTCACAACAATGTGTGCTCCAGATCAGTGCTAGCTAGCTAATTGAGCAGCTCTAACGTTACCTATGCTATCCTTTTAAGAAGCTGCTTTTTAAGAGAAAAGTAGACTATCTTGGGTTAATGTGCGTGCCGCCATTCAATTATCACAGTTCACAGACAACAGTCAAGTACCGAATGGATGCTCTTTCGTTCCCTGTTCCCTCACACGAAGCTCTGCGTCAGTGTGCACGGTGTGGAGCGCGCGTGTGCACGGTGTGGAGCGCGCGTGTGCACGGTGTGGAGCGCGCGTGTGCACGGTGTGGAGCGCGCGTGTGCACGGTGTGGAGCGCGCGTGTGCACGGTGTGGAGCGCGCGCGTGCACGGTGTGGAGCGCGCGCGTGCACGGTGTGGAGCGCGCGCGTGCACGGTGTGGAGCGCGCGCGTGCACGGTGTGGAGCGCGCGCGTGCACGGTGTGGAGCGCGCGTGTGCACGGTGTGGAGCGCGCGTGTGCACGGTGTGGAGCGTGCGTGTGCACGGTGTGGAGCGTGCGTGTGCACGGTGTGGAGCGCGCGTGTGCACGGTGTGGAGCGTGCGTGTGCACGTGTGGAGCGTGCCGCGCGCGCTGGATCTGTGTGAGCATGTTGGAACAAACCTGGGTCTCATCTCACACATTTGTTTTCCAACGGAAATAATTTGAAAATAAATAGGAAATATGAAACAGATCCATGGACAAGGTTTAAAAAACGAGAGCATTTTTATCCTTTTTTATTTTGTCTACTGTATATTATTAAGGGGGACAGATTGGCATATTTCAATATTCCAGGGGACATGTCCCCTCCAATGAATACATAGTTACGCCCATGCATGTGACAGTGGGATAATAACACCGTATGTAGCCTACAGTAGGCTTGTGTGTGTGAGTCTGTTTGTGTGTGTGTGTGTGTGTGTTTAACAAACATGTAACAATAGCAGTGCAGTGCAAACAACGGCTGTTTAATTTCAAATAAAAGTTACAGATGACAGCAATGACTCTATCTTACCTGATGTTTACCTGAGTTAGAATCCATTGATTTTGGCTTCGTTCTAAGTTTTGTTTTAATTCGCCCTGTGATTCGTATCCGCTCCAAAATGTAATGGGTTCTAAGATGGACCCTGTTACACCCCTCCACCAAGTCTCATAAATTGGTCAGGTAGGTTTTTGCATAATCCTGCAAAAAAATAAACTAACAAATAAATAAACACATGCCACTGAAAACATTACCTCTCATCTTGCACTGTCGCTGAGGCAGAGGTAAATAATTAACTAACGCTAGCTAGCAAACTAAATGCAGTAACTAATAACTAACTTATTAACTAAAGAAGTATTTGACTGTCAGTGCTGGGGAAGGAAAGAGTTAATGTTTCAATGTAATATGAGAAGCATGATCTGTCCTTGTGTTTACGGCCTTCTCTCTCTCTCACCCCTCCCTCTCTCCTGCCCTATCTCTCTCTCTCTGTCTCTTACTCTCTCTCTCTCTCCCTCCTGCCCTATCTCTCTCTCCCTCGCCTGCTCTCTCACCCTCTCTCTCTGTCTCCCGCTCTCTCTGTCTCTCTGTCTCTCTAAATCCAGCTGTGCACTTCACCAGTCAGATCAGATAAACAGTATTACTTCCATCCCTGTTCTTATTTAAGCTGTTAACATGGCGTTATGAAACACATGAAAGTGACTGATAATACACCACAATACATGCTCAGTGTTCTCTAGCTAATACTGTGCTCTGTGAGTCGGACCCAGTGACATATAAACAGGAAAAACAAGTTCATAGATCCACCTTCAGCATACTTCATCTGGGTGATGCCCAACAACAGTCAAGGAGACATTTTGGACAGGCGAAGCAGAGTACAGTTTTCAGAAGTAGGCCTAGTGCCAACAAAATAAAGTGAGTATTTTGAAATCTTAAGAGTACAGGTAGGAAGAGGAGAGAGAGAGAAAGAGAGAGAGAAAGAGATGGGGGGGGGCAGAGTGTTTCTAGTGTGCTAGTAACTGGGACAAATATAAGGGAGAGGCAAAAAGCGAAAATTTAAAGTTTCTGCAGCATCCATTTAGCTTCGACAGAAAATAATACCATCTCAAAGCGGAGAGGACAATACAGAGTAAGCCCTACTAACACAGTACGTAAAACTGACGGGACACATTGGTGTAATTGTGGTAACTTTGCGACGTCACGAGCAGCGGACCTAGCTGACACCTAGCTGACACTTGCCTTTTCAGTCGCAAAATAACCAAAATAGCCGTCCTCAAGTACACTGTAAGGGAACGTAGCCGCCACTGCTGCTTAAATCCGTAACTACGATGTAATTAAATAACGTGACAATGTGGTTAGATCACAGTCCCAATCTGACTTTATTAAAAATATGTCACAGTGGGTCAGAACATTTGTAAATTACTTAGGTTTTAAAATAGATTTTGAAGTCATACAGTTACAGAATTGTAATAATGAGGAGAAATCCTGCATGTCTGTTTTGTGTGTAATTTCTCATTTACAGTTAATATTAACACTAAAGATTTGCAGTCTAGGCCTAATAAAAAATAATGATAAAAAATATGCCTATGAATAAAGTCCTAATTTTGCAACCTAAATGTGAGCAATGAACGCTGAGCAGTGAACGTAGAATGCAAGGCATTGGGCTACTTTCTTAGGTGACACAATTGAAGAACTAGACAAACAAGTTACACACTCTGTGCCAGTAGGTGGCTGTATGCACATTAAAGTTGTTTGCGATCCGCCACTAAACCCAGCGAAGGAGAAGAAGAACGAGAACGGTAAACTTCCGCCCCGTTTGAAACAGAAGTGATTGAGAAAGACCAACACGCTGTCTTTGTCCCCGCGACAACACAGATCCTGTAAGTATCTCAATTTCAATGTATACATTAGTATGTATACATACATACTATGTATTTTGGTATCGTCCCAGATAAAACACCAACGTTATGTGCAAGCTACCCTTTTGTAATGATTATCTATATGCAGATGCTCTCTTTCCAATGTTAGCTAACTAGCTAGCCAGCTAACGTGATTAGCCTTTTTCGGGCAATGGTGGAGTCTTCTGGAGTCTAGCAGGCTCGCGCGAGCTCCTGCACGTTCGTACTGTTTCATCGCTTGGAATAAAATGTGATAATTAGCTTACTCATTGATTTCGCATTAACCCACGACACCGTTAGTATGTGTTTGTTTTTAGGCATTCATTTTTCCGAAGTTAACGTTAACAGAATACTAGAAGCCCCAACAACGGAGCTAGGCTAGCTAGCAGGATTTGTTATAGCAGCCATCTTGGCTCATTTGGTTACATCAGCCATCTTGGTGGATTTCATGTTACTCTTAACTGTTGAAATGGTTGCTCATTCTGTCAAACGGGTAAAGAATTGTGTACTACGTTTTCACTCACATACAAATCCAAATTTTGCATAATAGGTACTCATGATGTGGACTACTAATAGAGGCGCTAAGACGGGGACAGGCGTGGCCAGGGGCAGTCCTGGGACAGCACCACAGGCTCTGTGAGTCTTGTTCAGTTGAATGCCCTCATGAGTATTAACAGAAGAGCACCATATACATATGCACACATACACTCTAACATGTCGCTCTCTCCTCAGCTCAGCCCAATGGTCTCTGATGGTTCTGTCTGGCCAGCCCTTAGGTGGAGAAACACCTGATCATCAATAAAGGCACACGTAAGTACAAATGCACATACGTTTCCATAGATGGGATAAACAAAAGGGAATATTGATATTGAGTTAATGTTAGCGGTAGACATGTGAGATTCATAAGACGCATCACTGACGCCAGTGACGCCACAATATCAGGGAAATTGAGCAATTGCTTCCCTGTAGTGCAAACTTGCAAGATCCGCTCAGTTATTAACCCTTTAAATCAGGGTTGGAGTATTCCAGGTGTGTGGCCATGGCCATGAACACCAGTAGAGGAGGGAACCAAGTGTCTCATTCTCTCTCCACAGTTGTGTGGTTGTAACCCCCCACTAGCTACATATTCATTCAATCTTTATTTAACCTCGTGAATCAATTGAGAGTAAGCTCTCATTTACAATGACGTATAATCACTCTATATTTGAACTTGTACTACAGGTGAGATAATCCTTTTTAATGGATTATTAAAAAGCTCTCCTAGCTGTGATGTTAGAGTTGTGCAAGACTTGGGTGTTCTCCTGCTCTGAGTGCCAATTCTCCTATACCTCCCAGATCTACCTCCACAAGCACATCAAGAGGAGCCATGACAACCTCTGTCTGCTGAGGAACACACAGAGCATTATGAAGTAGCCAGTGCCTTGGCGAAGGTGTTTGAGCAGCAGTCATCAATGGATTAACTCCCAAGACACAAGGAAGAGACAGCGCAACACACGCTATGACTCCAGTGACGAAGGTAATATAATAAAGTGCATTCAACAGTCCCAAAAGAGTACTACTTGAGTTGACTAATCTGAGCTAGTTTACCTCTACTATATGTTCCAGTGCCCAGGCAGCCAGCCGGTCGGCAGAACTCAGACCAGACCAGCTATGCCAGGTGCCAGAGCCGGAAGGCCTGCTCTGCCAGTTATCAATGCAGGTATCCATGCATGTTTGTGTTGGTGAAATGTCTATGCATATTTGCACACTTAGTTAACTCAGGACTTTCGGAAGACTCATGTACTCAGTTCACTAATTCGCTCATCTCACATCTCACTACTCGGCAGTAGATGTTCATCGCCCGGGTCCTTTGAGCCAAGGCGCTGTGAGCCCAGGCCCTTCAGACGTCCAGGCACGAGCAGCATGCATCAGCGATTAGCACCCCGGCCAGACCAGGTCAGGGTCTGACATGTCTCATGTCGAGTTGATTCTTCCCCTTATGCCAGAATCACTACGCCGCCAGCACCATAGTTTCCTGCTCATCCCTTTATCCTCTGGTTTTCAGGTAGTTCTCTGAGGCCATCGCCTGTGAGACCAACAGCTCCAGCAGTGTTGCCATCAAGCTCTGCAGATGCTGGTATGCTGAATTTTGTGAACTACTTCATGCTGCATGTAGGGATATACTTTGAGCTGAATATCCATTATGGGACCGTACAATTACTTATAGCCACATCTGTGTTTAATATCCAGACTTCCAGAGGATGATGTGTCAGCAGTTCTCCAGCGTCATGCAGAGTCTGAGGGAGGGTTATGGCCTGTAAGCCAAGCACCACTGTGACGGAGGTGTCTGCCCAGCTGCAGGAGATGCTGAAACATGCCCCTGCTCGATTCAAAAAGGTATGTGATGTCAGGCAGTTAATTTTCTCGTATCCAGTGACATGGCACGCTTCCAATGAACGTATGCGACTTGCTTTTACAGCCATTTCATTATGTCCTTAGGCATCTGCTCCAGCCCAGCTGACCTCCCCAGCCCAGCCCCTGACCGCAGCTCCAGCCCTGACCACAGTGGAGTATTCAGATGAGGATGACCTCTTCTGCCCAGACCCTCGATTCAGATGTGGGTGACCCCCAGCCCGTCTCCCTAAACCTGCCTTTCCAGCCTGCCAGGATGGATGCCTTTTTTGTAAATAGTTTTTGTAAATTTTAACCTTTTTTTTGTGGGATACAACGGTCTGTTCCCGGTCTGCCTGCCACAGAATGCGCACTGTTTCATTTTTGTTTTTAGAACTTTTGCAATTGTCAGATAATGGGTTGCTAGCCAGAGCTTGTACATGCTTTTTTTTGCTTTTCTGGCTATGTGTAATGTGACAGACCGTAAACCTCATCCTTGTAAATATGTATACTTTTAATTTGTAATGTACTTTGTGTAATAAAATGTTCTAAACTGTTAATGGTGTTCAGTCTTATATTGGTTTGTATCATAATGCTTGCTGCTATATCCCCATATAGCATTAATTCGTTTTTGTACTGGTAAATGCTAAATATAGCCAGTGGTACTGCAAATGCTAAATATAGCCAGTGGTACTGCAAATGCTAAATATAGCCAGTGGTCAGTAAGTGACCATATTTGCACCGTGCGAAAAAGACGTGCAGACCAAGTCATATAAATACCTGTAAATCTAGTGTCAGCCAAGTGAGTTTATTACGGAAGTTCCTGCCCACGTTTTTTGCACGCGGCCGCACCATATTTGCACCGTGCGAAAAAGACGTGCAGACCAAGTCATATAAATACCTGTAAATCTAGTGTCAGCCAGGTGAGTTTATAACGGAGGTTCCTGCCCACGTGATCACGTGCGTTCTTTGCACGCGGCCGCAACTTCGGAATGACGTGTCGTTCTTACGTAGCGGCTACTAAACGGCAGATCTCGCGTTTCCGTAAATGGCCGCGTAATTTCCGCACGCGGCGCAGATGAATCGTCACCTATAGCGGCCGTATGTAGAACGTTTGCGCAACCTGCGTGTGTTAGTAGGGAGTAGGCTACTCTATTTCAGAATTATTTTTCAGAATATCACATTGGACATAACAGTGAGAGATGTGAGTTGTTATTTAATATAGTTAGTGTTTAACCAGAGTTTTCAAAGAGGGAGAGAATCAGCATTGTGTTCTCCGTGCAGCTTGCGATCTGTGCTCTTCTTCCAAAAGAACAAATGCTTCTACTGTTTACTCACTCAGTAAACACCGGACCATCCCAAGGGATGCAATTATCACAAAAACTATCGTATATTTTAGGTTTTAGTTTTTAAGATGAACACATCGCAATGCGAGCTATAGCCTAACATTCACGCCACTTAACATAGTTGTGGTAGGCTATGGCTTCGGCAGTTAAAAGTTACTCAAATCGACTATCCAATGTCTGTGTTCTGAAATATGTCTAAAATTAATTGCATTTCATGTAATATTGTTGCAGGCGCTTGCCAAAAAGTGTTGCAGGCGCTTGCCAAAATATGAGTGCACCCCTATCTCAGCATTGAGTGCACCCCTATCTCAGCATTGAGTGCACCCCTATCTCAGCATTGAGTGCACCCCTATCTCAGCATTGAGTGCACCCCTATCTCAGCATTGAGTGCACCCCTATCTCAGCATTGCAAAATATGAGTGCACCCCAATCTCAGAATTGCAAAATGTTAGTGACAAGTTGAGGCTTTGAAGTAGAGGTCATCAGATGTTAGTGGGTCACTGCAGACTTTGCTATCCTCAATTAGGGGGGTGCAGATGTCGACCCCCCCTTCTCTCTGTAAAGCACATTATGTTGCCTTTGTGTATGAAATGTGCTGTAGGAAGAAAGTTGGATTTGATTTAGATAGGGTGGAGGGCGATTTTAAAAACACTGCTAAAATCTGACTCCCACTTCAACATGCTCCCTGTTGTAATGATGTGCTTTCTAGTGTTGTAGGCTAGTGGTGACTGAAGAAGTGTATACAGGTCTACTAGAACGGTTTTTACATCAGTGGTGGATAAGTGGGAGTGGAGAGCTTGACATATTATTCAAAAAGCTCAGATGGCCTTATATTCTAGCAATTATATTTTGCAATTTTAAACTTTTCAGCCTTAAATAACCTGCGGTGCATTAGTTTTTCGGCACAACACCGGATTGCTCTTCATCAAGGGCCCGGGTGAGTGAGACTGAAGTTTTGAATCAGAATAATGTTTTGAATTCCATGAAGCAAATTTGAATTGAGAGAAATGAATATGGTTTCAGAACAAATGAATTAAATTCCATGATATTACATTCAGTTTCAAACTTATAACTTAATCTTGAAAATATGCTATTCGGATTCAGTTTTTCAATGCAGTTATTCAAATTAATTATCAGTTATTCAAATTAATATTGCATTAATTATCAGTTATTCAAATTAATTATCAGTTATTCAAATTAATATTGCATCACTGCAGTTGTGTGCACAGTGTGGTGGCAGAAAGTAGTGGAGGCAAACAAAACCTGAGGTAAACGGCTAGTGCTAGCTACGACGTGAAGAACTTGAAAGAAGGGAATAAAATAGGAGGCAACTGACCCGTACTCACAAATACCACAACAGGCCTATGCTCTCTATGTAAGCACAACTAGCGATTCATCAAGACAGATTGATGAAAACAACCGTTTCGCGGCAGAAAATAGATTTTTAGAAGCTGCATTCTCGTTGCCCCGACCACCACCATTACATGGATATACTGGCTCGCGCTGGATTTTTAATTTCTTCTACATGCCTCCGAACTACACCAAAGTGATCTCGTTGAGTCAAACGTCTTATAATATGTCGTAAATAAGGTCCAGGTTGTCAAAAACGAGCATTGTCCTTTAAGTAGGCTATATTTATTTTCAAGGAGTTTTGTTCTATTTTAGCCTATCTGATAAAAGGCCGAAATTAGGCTATATGCCTAGCCCATGAATTCCAATCAGCGCAGCCGTAGGCCTTAAATTAAAATGTTACGAGAAGCCTACATGTTGCCTAACCTCTTGCACTTTTAAATAAAAATGTTCTATATCTAGACATGCATTGTGGCATTTTTTTACTTAGCCCAGCCCGCATATCAGTTGTTTCTCAACAGTTATGTCCTCCTCATCATCATAGCCTACTGCGATGTCCATCGTTATAATGACGCTGTTTTATTGATAAAAAGGGTAGGCTAAAACTGGAAAGAGAAATTAGTAAACACATATTACTGTCGCAAATCCCAAACCAATTAGCCTACATCCTCAAATCCGATTCATGCAATTGAAATAAACAATCATGTTCTAGCCTATAGTCGCAATTCAAAGGTGACTATTTTTGTGGCTGTACAATTACATAGGCTATACTGTAGGCCTAGCGCATGGAATCATGACAGCCTATCACACATTTAATCATACGGATGCGAAATAAGACAATAAATGGCATATATAAGCTACACAACGGCCAATAACCGCGACAAACACCTATAATAGGCCTAATATTATATTATAATATAATGACCGGAATTTCTCCAGTTTGTCCGGAAAAGTCTAATCTTCCCGGAAACATTGACCGGTACCGATTTTCTCTAACGGAAACCCTGGTCCGGTTGTCACTCCCTCCCTCCCTCCTTCCCTCCCTCCCTCCCTTCCTCCGTCGGGTTGTTGACCCACAGTTTTATGTTGCTACCACAAGAGGCAGTGTTTTTTTGTGCATGGCTGTAAGCCAGCGCACCTAGAATAGCGTTTGTCCGGTTATCACTCCCTCCCTCCGGTCAATGTTGACCTGCATTTCTCTGTTGGCACCACAAGAGGCAGTAGTCCCAGCACACAAAAATAAAAAAGGACACCAAAATCAACCTGCCGATCTCCACTGCACAAGTAGAGTAGCGGTGAAAGCATAGGACTCCCACCCGGGAGACGGGGGTTCAAGGCCCCAGTGGGGATGACTTTATGGGACTATACCCCAAACCTCCACATGTTCATCCTTTCACTCCAACCTTTACCCCTTGCCTTATAGGTCAGATCCTGTCCCAACCGTTATTCTAACCCCAACGCTTATTCTAACCCCAACCCACACTAGGGACTTTAAGAAGGACACCAAAACCAACCTGCCGATTTCTACTGCACAAGTAGAGTAGCGGTGAAAGCATAGGGCTCCCACCCAGGAGACGGGGGGCCGGTGGGGATGACTTTATGACTTTCACTCCAATCTTTTTATCCCTTACCTTTGTCCAGAAACAGAAGTTGAACCAATTGCAGCAAAATAGCTAACGTTACAGGAATCATCAGTGTAACTGCTTTAGCCACTGACCGCTACCATTAATTTTATGGAAGCTGCTGCTAGTTGTTGTGAGCTCATGAGCTAACTGGCTATCCCGCTCTTATTGTGCTGGATTAGAATTGGCAAGACCTATCTTAATTTATCAGACATTATTTCATGTCATTTCAATTCACAGCTATTTTAGCGTTGGACTAGCTTCCGTTCGACCAGTCCTGAACAGAAACAAGCCTATAAGCCACGCTGGCCTGGTTTCAAAGAACATACAGATGGTTTTCTTTGCATTCAGGTGGAGGCAGCAGTCAGTGAGCCATTGAACAACCTGTATCATGGTTGCATTGAGTTTGCTTGCTGCCTCTGCTTTGTTTTTAGCATGCACATAGATGACTGTGTCATCCGCATACATGTGGACTAGAGAA
This sequence comes from Borostomias antarcticus, assembly GCF_949987555.1. Lineage (NCBI taxonomy): Eukaryota > Metazoa > Chordata > Actinopteri > Stomiiformes > Stomiidae > Borostomias > Borostomias antarcticus. The sequence goes on from NC_140253.1 coordinate 20,774,157, forward strand.
CAAGAGCAGACAGAGGGCAGGCCATTTATGTACAGACTGAACAGGAGAGGGCCCAGGATCCATCCCTGTGGCACACCCACATCATGTTCCAGGGGGGTGATAGATCACCATTTATTCTGACACATTGTGTTCTACCCAGAGGCGTCATGCCCATAGAACTTGAGGGGGCAGTTGCCCCCTCAGATTTGGGAGTGCTTTTCAAAAAAAAAAAAAAAATTACATTTCTGTTATTGTTTGTTTATCATTACATTTTACAATGCGGAGCTATGATTATTTTCTCTACTGAGCTGAATGTATTATTTTAATTGTCATAGACCACCTCGAAAAGCCACCATAACCTCTTTCAATAAGCCAAACACCCTCTTTCCCGCCCGGTGGATTTGGTTTCTTCCAAATTAACACTAACCTGGAAGCACCCTCGCCTCGCCTCAGATAAACACGTTTTCATGGTCTGCTTGCATACATTTAGATTAAAGTTGTCCTTAACTGATGAACAGGTCCTACAAATATGGCTATTCAGTATATCAGATTCAATATAGCCTACTTCATACTTCAGTATAGGCCTATCATTCGGACCAATGCCAAGTGAGTAAAAAAAAGTAGATTTGTTTTCCCTTACTTTTATTTTGAAAGTCCTTGAAAGAACGCTACGAGATGAGTGGTTGTAAACCATGAACTCAGGTATATTGGAATTAATTTAAACAAGTACATCTTATTCAATTTACAAGTATTGTTCATGTATTTCATGGAGGTATAATATAACTGGAGACGGCATTGAAAATGGCTGCCTATTCATTTCAATGAAAGTTGCTCACCGGCGCATGAAGCCATTTGACGTAGTGGCCAAAGCCCGGTATTGCAAGTCATGTCACGGCATGCGGCCCAAGAACCCTTATTTCCCATGTTAGTGGATGATGATAGATAGGGCTAGAAAAGGAAAACAAAATTTTTCTGGGTATCATTCAGCATCAGAGACCAATCTTATCAATATAAACTTTTAATTCAAAAAGTTTTGGGGTTTTTGAAGCCACCAATACCTGTATCGAGCCATTTAAACATGTGCTGTGCACGAGCCTCGGGGACGCGCTGGTCGCGCGTTCGTGAGTCCTGCGAACTCGGGAAAGCACGTGACCATAGGAAGACCCGCCCTACTCTGCCTCTGATTGGATAGGAAGTCATGTAATGACGTCGCTAACATTTGCTATGCTTTAGCAATGAAGCTTATGATCATGCTAATCAGAACGTATGTCTATGATGCAAATGATCATGACATGTGGTTACTTTAGGACATCGTTGGAAAAGATCTAGAGGGTAAGTGGGTCAATGTTGAATAACTTAGCTAACATTATCTAATGTTACATTTCTTTATATTAACATCAACTATATTGATAGGCTAGGGAGCTATGCTAACGGTAGCTAATGCTAACGGCTTAGGGTTAACGTTAGTGAATGCTAACGTTACGTTCGGAGGTCTCAGATGTATTTCAATTTTAACAATGTTGAGCATGATCAATGTGACATTGTTCATACATTGATTACAGTCTGTAATCTTGTCTGGCATTATTTAGCTATAGTGGGCTGATGCTTGCTGCTGCTACTATAGCATTTGCCACATTATACATCAAATTAATCAAGCATAGTGTTATTACCTGAAGGCATTATTACCATTGCAAGTAAGCATGCCATGTATATGCCATGCCTGGAAATCAAATTAATAGTGTAATTATTCCCCATCATAGCTCATTGTACACTGATATAATCATTCTCCTTGCCTTTGCTAATACTCATCTCTTTTATCAAACTTTGTGCTAGGAAAGAAATCTGGCTGTGATTCGTCGCTAGTGCTCATCCAGGCTGTTGTCATCTCCCGCCTGGACTCCTGCAACTCCCTACTTGCTGCCATCCTGCAGCGTTGGCCATCAGACTCCTGGAGAAAGCTGCTGCTGACCTGGTGTTCAACAGCCCCATGCTCTTCCACAAAACTTCCCTACTCTGTTCTCTGCACTGGCTCCCTGCGCTGTCCCATCCAGTTTAGGACTGTGGTTCAAGCCTACAGGGCAAATGAACAGCTCCCTCCGACCTCCAGGCTGTGGTCAAGCTCTGCTGCCTTGAGGTGATTGGTTCCCCAGTTGCTCCAAGCCCCCCTACGGCAGATTGTAACGGCCATGGCTTTTTTCTGTCCTGGCCTCACAGTGGTGGAATGAACTGTGCACTGATGTCAGAACAGAGCCAATAATACACACTGTTCATAGTGAGCCTAGTTATTATTGATTAACTTGGACTGTTTCCTCTCTCCTTGTCAGTCATTAAAATATGTTCAGTGTTTCACAATACTGATGTATAACATTTCATTATTTTGTCTCAGACCATTTCTGAAACAATCATCAGTGTCAGTATACATTTCCCTCCAATGTTATTGCTTGCCCATTTTTAACCATGTAACTACTAGACTGTACAAACGAATTGCACAACTATAGTATTTTCTAGGTATAGCCTACTTCTCCACTTTCTCTTAATGTTGGTATGAAATGGCAGTCAAACTATGCAATGATGTTCCACACTGTTTCCACCCAAATTCCCAACAAATGTGGCCACCACACTGTTCAGGACATTCACAGGTCTTGCTCTCAGGGATCGGTAAAAGAAAGGGACATGGTTCCTCCATAATGTGCTAAGGCTCTGCTTAGATCAAAGGCTTGGTCATCAGAAAATATCACAAAGACAGTGATCACAAAACAATTAAAAACATGTCACCAGTGTATGCCTTAACCCTAGTCAAATTTCTAGTATGTGTGAACCATATACATGGCAGTAAACAGATCTTGAGTCATACAAACTGGAGGATGCTTGACCCATACAAACTACTTTAACTCAATTTCAATAAACAACTCCAAAATATGGCAGACAGAAGAGCTGAGCAGACTTGGTAGATGACTGGATGATCTTACAGAGAACCAAGGGAAATTGACTGGTATTAATGCTAAGAGTAATGAGGGATGAGGTGCAGCTGGGCAGAGTGGAGACAGGTGGCAGGTGATGCAGGAGATGGGAAGGTGAGTAGGCAACAACCAAGCATGAACAGGAACTGGACCACTGGCTCCCCTTGACTGTCCAACCCATCCATCAGCGCCAGCAGAGTGGACACGATAGAGCCAGAGAGAGAGAGACAAATGCAACGCAAGGTTAGTTTAGTTCCAATCGCCCATGTGCAACATCAATCAAGTACGCAGCCAAGCTGAAGAACCGAGTTACATCAGAGGCGGAGCGAGGCGGTGGCTCCGTGACAGACAGGCCTCACCTGTGTATCTGGTCCTGTCTGCTGGAGCATACTGGGGCCAGCCGGTCTATCTTGTGGAAGAAGATGAAGGAGGGTCTCATTAGGTTGACCTTGGGAGAGACCAACAAACAGCCATCACAAGCTCTCAGTCAACACTGAGGATGATGGTCAGGTGTCCTGTCCAATAATTATACCCCCCTCCCCCCACCGCCACAGTTGCCCCATTGGCTAACCTGGTCAAAGAGAAGGCAGAGCTGATTATGTGTTCTGATTCACCAACCCACTTGCTAAGGCAGTCAGCTCCTTTCCTTATAGACACCTTTGTGTTTCCCTGCCTACACTCGTTAGTCTGCACCCGCGCCACTGGGGTCTTGCCTGTACTTGGGGGACTGTAGATCAGAGCACTACACATCTGTAGGTGGGGGGGGGGTTGGGGGGAGTATGTGAAAAACAGGGACTTCACAAGACAGCTCAAATTAGACAAGACAGCTTAAATACGGCTGGGTCTTCATATGTTTACTGGAGCAACGTACTGTAGTGTGGTCTCACCTAGGAGGTTCTTCTATCAGGTGATCGAACAGAGAGGGGTTGCTCTGCTTCCTGTTCACTGACTGAAAAAGCAATCACAGTGGGATTTAGTGACATCATTATGCACATCAGGAATTCATTATCTCATCTAGTCAGTCAAAAAATGATTTTGTCCTCACCAATAGGTGGCGCCTCATATCACTGCATTTATCTTTTAAAACAGCAAACACTATGTGTAAATAAGGTTTTAAACTTCATCAACATCATTATAAATAATCAGCCCCTATGGCTGGATACAGGCGCAGCAGAAGTCGAGGGTGACAGTACTAGGTTTTTTAGCTGGCAGGTGCCCGTCAGGCTCAGTGAATATCTGGTTGAACTGGTTTAAACTCTGTCCTCAGTATTAGTACTGCCCATGTGCACAATTGATTCGCTAGCTTTTCATTGGGATAGCTGGTGGCAGTGTTCTAGAAAGGTGGTCATGTGCGTTCCTAAGTCAGAGGACCCGGGTTTGAACCCAGTGTGGGCAAGTGTGGTGGAATCAATACACCTGTTACAATCGCAGGAATTTTATGGGAAGGAAGGGGCTTCTTTTTTCTTTCTTTTTTTAAAGGTTTTGTACCTTCAATATTAGACACTTAAGCAAACAGAAAAACACAAAACACAACTATAAAAGGCCTGGCTTGGTTTAAAGCCCACTCACCACGTCAAGGTGCAGGCCAAGAGTGGGGACACGACAATCACTAACAGACAAACCCTGACAAATACACATGTAAAGACATGTAAAGAAATACGTAAAAACATATAGACTATACATATAGGAGTAGGGAAGTTGTGTGGAAGAGCATGGGGCCGTTGAACACGGGATTAGCAGCAGCTTTCTCCAGGAGTCTGATGGCCAACGCTGCAGGATGGCAGCAAGTAGGGAGTTGCAGGAGTCCAGGCGGGAGATGACAACAGCCTGGATGAGCACTAGTGACGAATCACAGCCAGATTTCTTTCCTAGCACAAAGTTTGATAAAAGAGATGAGTATTAGCAAAGGCAAGGAGAATGATTATATCAGTGTACAATGAGCTATGATGGGGAATAATTACACTATTAATTTGATTTCCAGGCATGGCATATACATGGCATGCTTACTTGCAATGGTAATAATGCCTTCAGGTAATAACACTATGCTTGATTAATTTGATGTATAATGTGGCAAATGCTATAGTAGCAGCAGCAAGCATCAGCCCACTATAGCTAAATAATGCCAGACAAGATTACAGACTGTAATCAATGTATGAACAATGTCACATTGATCATGCTCAACATTGTTAAAATTGAAATACATCTGAGACCTCCGAACGTAACGTTAGCATTCACTAACGTTAACCCTAAGCCGTTAGCATTAGCTACCGTTAGCATAGCTCCCTAGCCTATCAATATAGTTGATGTTAATATAAAGAAATGTAACATTAGATAATGTTAGCTAAGTTATTCAACATTGACCCACTTACCCTCTAGATCTTTTCCAACGATGTCCTAAAGTAACCACATGTCATGATCATTTGCATCATAGACATACGTTCTGACCCTACTAACACAGTGGGTTGCAGCAACGTTGCACATAAGTTGTACTTAGGTAAGTTGCAACGTTACCATCAGGCGATGTTGTGACAACGTCCATCTAAGGTCGAAAATAACTTTACCCTCCTAAGTCTAATTAGACTTTTCTGCAACGTTGCAGAAACATTTGCAATATGGGTCCCTGCAACGTCATTAAATAAACGTTGCAGTGACGTTGGATTAAAGTCCTATTAGGCTAGCATTAGGATTGCTATCGGGCTATCCCGTGACGTCACTGCTTGCTTGGTTCACAGTTGAAGTAGGCAGGATTCTTTGCCAAACTGCTCCTGTCTTTTTTAATTTTTTTAAATTTTCGCTTATATCCTTCATATTGTACTGTATGTTGAGGTTAATAACGCATCTTAGAAATGTTATTGATTGTATATTTCCCTGTTTGTTATAAATTGAATGCTTTTTCATTAATTAAAAAAAAGTCTAACTTTTCGGTGTCGACCAAGATATCATTTTTCAAAAGACGTGTCGAGAAATCCCATTCATTCTCTCGGCATTATGGAACACTTCCACTAGGGGGCGATGAGATCACTTTCCCTCCCTATAGATGGGTTCGCCGCCTACGTCACAGCAGAGCGAGCACGGAGCCTCTCGGTAAAAAGGAACGAGCGAACGAGGAACGAACTCGCTAGCTACTCGTTTCATGTAGCTAATTATGCCTCAAAGCTGCTGTGAACTGTACAAACAGAAAAGGACAAGATGACGGCCTCAGATTCTTCAGCATCCCCTTGAGATGTCCCCCTTTTCAGAGGAACCACCGAAAGCTGTGGTTTAAAGCCATAAAGAGAGCAGATTGGGGACCAACAAACTGTGGTGCGAACTTCTTCTCTGGTAAGTTATAGCTAACGTCACCTCGGGGTTTTTTTCCTCATCAAATTACATTGATTTGACTGTTGGTTTAGCTATTTATTTGTTTACTTACCGGTAATAATTTAAGTAAACAGAAGTAACTCATAACCTGCACGCTAAACTAAGTTCAGGAATTGGAAGCCTAATGATAGCTAGCTAACGTTAGCTAATGCTAGCTAGCACGCTACCACTCTACCACGCAATCTAAAATGGCCGCTGGACTGAGGGAAATGTGAATTGTTTGTTTGTTTGACTCTGCTGAATTTGACTCACGTTGGGAGCTCGCTCGTGTCAGGCTTTCTAAGGACATCACGAATCTTAGGCTAATTTTACATAGGCAACAGTGAAGGCGAAGCCAAGATAATGCTTTATATATTTTCATTTGTCTGGAAAGTGGGAGACAGAACAATGCCACCCACGAGGTAAGCGGGTTACCATAACGTTAGCTCGAAACAAAGATGGAGGCAGCTTTGTTTGCCACATTAGTAGTATCGGTGTGTATTGTTGGAGTTCGAGTCAAAAACAGGCGTTGCTGTTAAAAATGCGAGTAGTAACGCGTGATTCACGGGCCTTATACATTTATTCTGTGCACTGCAGTGGCTAATGCCTAAACTAGCTTCATGTTTCCCACACTGATGATTGATGATTGACCGCCATTGACCGCATCTGTCCTGGGCCGGCAGAGAATCAAAAAAAAAGAATAGAATAGTGGCGTGTCACTAATTACTTATCGGCTGTAATGACTTGTTGAATTGTTTTAGTCGCTTCTTCCCCTCTGCCTACTTTCCCATAGGGTCCTTGTGTGTTTATAAACTTAATATTTTTTTGTTTATTGGGCAGACTATTGCAGTGTGGAGTTTCTGGGGGAGGACACTGTCGGTTGTCCCAGTATCCTGGCTCTCCAAAAATGATGGGGTAAGAACATGTTTGTGTGTTTGGTGTGCTACTTTTCAATTGTACAGGGAAGCGGCTACTAATGGTTTCACTCACAGTTGCAGATGTGTTCCTGGCCAATGAATGAGTCAGCCAACGGATAAAGAGCTGTGTGGAACCTAACCCTGGCTGGGCGCTCCACAGAGTCCGGGTTTTCCCAAAGTCCACAACTGGTACTGTTTGCATTTTAAGCTATTAAAAAATACTGATGGGGGTGGGGGGAAGATCATGACTCATTATTCTGAGGAAAAAAGGATGGCTGAAATGTATTGATTATGGTACTTTATGCACACAGATCATTACGAAGGTGCCAGGCTCATGGCAAAAGTCTTTGAGCAGCAGTCGTCAATGGACGAGTGCCAAGACGTTCGAAAGAGACGGCGCAACACACGCTATCACTCCAGTGACGAAGGTAATATACTAAAGTGCATTCAACAGTCCCAAAATAGTACTTTTGAAATCGAGTAATCTGAGCTAATTTACTGATATTCCACTACATATTCCAAGCCCCGGGCAGCCATTGGTCCCCACTATGCAGGCAAAAGACCAGGTGCCAGGTGCCGGAGTTGAAAGGCCTCTGCCAGCGGTCCAGTACAATCCACGTGTGCTGTACAATCCAGGTATGCATGTTTGTGTTGAAATGAAATGTCTATGCCTACTGCACACTGATAGTTGGACTATTTTTTATTTATTTTGAATACCATTTACTCATCTTGCAGATTTTCCGAGCTCATCCCCTGTGAGCGAAAACCATGCGAGCCCAGGCTTCATGTATAGCACCCCAGCCAGACCAGGTAAGAGTGGCATGTACTGCTGTGGTGTTTTGATGTCTACCTGTTAATGTCTTAATTTATTTTCCTTCAAATGCCAGAAGCCAAAGCATGCTGCCAACACCATACAGTTTCCTGCTAATCCCTTTCCTTTATCCCTTTTGTTTTTCAGTTAGGTCTGTGATGCCGTCGCCCAATAAAACGGCTCCAGCACCATTGACTCCATGTACCCCTCTACCTAATCGATGCTGCTCTGCAGATGCTGGTATGGGACTACTTCATGTTGCATGCAGGGATATATTTTGAGTTTCATTTAGTTTTATGTCAATGTACTTATAGCCACATCTGTGTTTATCTAGATTTCCAGAGGTCTGTACATCAGCAGTTCTCAGAGATGCGGGAGCAACTCCGTGAGCTTGCACGGACTGTGAGGGAACTGGCCCAGAGCACGCGGCCTGTGGAGTCTGGAGCCCAGGGAGAAGTGCTGGATGTACTGAACCCTGCCCAAACGGACGAGGAGCTGCAGGTCTGTGAGGCCAGGTTGAAGGACCGGGAACATCAGAGGAAGATGGTGAGTGTCTGCAGGGCGGAACTTTGTCTTATTTTTGCAGTGCAGGTAAGGGTACAGTAAATGACTGTCTTTGTTTTGCAGACACAATACCTAGGTGCCATTGGTGGCAGAGACTTGGCGGACACAGTCCGGCGGGTGCTGTCAGCTGTAGCCACACATGCGGTGTGGAGCGCCTACAGTGTGCACGGGAAGAAGGGGAAGAAGCCACTGAAGAGTATGACACTCTTCAATGTTCTAACACGTAAGAAATGGTTCATATTTTGAATATTTTTTAATACATCGTCTTTGTTCCATGACCGATGTGAATTGAAACCATTACCTTTCTTGATAACTTAAAGGTGCAGTGATGGTCTCCATGCCAAAGGCTATGATGGCGTAGGTGGCCGCCCAGCTGCAGGAGACATTGAAACATGCCCCTGCTAAATGCAGAAGGGTAAGTGATGTCTTTTTTTTTGGTTTCTCCTACCCAGTGACACTGCATGGTTCCAAAGATTGTGTACCACTTTTTTGTGCATGTATGTGCGTTGTGTATTTACGGCCATTTCATTGTGTCTTTAGGTATCTGCAGAAGTCCGCCTGAGCACAGCCCATCCAAGAACAGTCCATCTGAGCACTCCCCAGCATTCTGATGAGGAAGACTTCCCTTCCTAGCTGCCCCCCAGCCCATCTGACGCCCACCCGCAGCCCATCTGAGCACAGCCCCCCCCCCCCATCTGAGCACAGCCTGCCTTTTTTTTTTTGTAAATAACTTTTTTTGTAAATAACTTTTTGTATATATTTTTTTTTAAATCCTTTTTGTTTTTAAACTTGTTTATCATGTTGCAGGCCAGACATTGTGTACTTTTTTAATAAAATAAATTGTTCTTGACTGAATGGTGTTGTGTCATAACTTTTGTACCATAATTTTGCTTGCTGCATTGACTATGACATTAATAGGCTCCTTGCACAAGCTCCACTACTTCCTGACACTCTACAGGCGTATTTCTTTCCTGTCCTATACTAGTGGATGGAAGTGATTGATCAGGTGTGCTGCACACCGGATTCATCGCTATTGCTATCCAATAGTATAGGACGGTAAAGAAATATGCCTGTAGAGTTTCAGGAAGTGGAGCTTGTGCAAGGAGCTGATTTGTTTTGTAATGCAAATTATAAATGTAGCCAACGGAAGTGTAGACCACGTTGCAGCAACGTAACAAAGTAATATATAAACGTGTATACAACGTTGCAGCAATATACATCGAAATCATCACGGAAATCACAACGTTGTGTACACATTGCAGGCACGTTGCAGACACGTTGGACCTGCACGTTGCAGCAACTTGTGTGCAGATACCGCGTTTGCGTTGCATGCACGTTTAACTTGACGTTGAGTGGACCATACAAAAGTCTAAATTGCACGTTTCTGCAACATTGCTGCAACCTGATTGTGTTAGTAGGGGATTAGCATGATCATAAGCTTCATTGCTAAAGCATAGCAAATGTTAGCGACGTCATTACATGACTTCCTATCCAATCAGAGGCAGAGTAGGGCGGGTCTTCCTATGGTCACGTGCTTTCCCGAGTTCGCAGGACTCACGAACGCGCGACCAGCGCGTCCCCGAGGCTCGTGCACAGCACATGTTTAAATGGCTCGATACAGGTATTGGTGGCTTCAAAAACCCCAAAACTTTTTGAATTAAAAGTTTATATTGATAAGATTGGTCTCTGATGCTGAATGATACCCAGAAAAATTTTGTTTTCCTTTTCTAGCCCTATCTATCATCATCCACTAACATGGGAAATAAGGGTTCTTGGGCCGCATGCCGTGACATGACTTGCAATACCGGGCTTGGCCTGAAAGCCCATGGTGGCTTCAATGCGCCAAGCTGATCCTGGGGGCTTGATGTATTTGAGTATCCTGTTCCTATAGGAACAAAGTAGCCTAGCCTACATTAAGGTGAATTGTTATAGCACCCGCCTGGCAATAAAATAACATAGGCCTACTGAAATACCTTATTACTCTATAGAGTTAATAATAAAGGTTTGAATTAAATTGAAAATCTGACCACTCCCTTTTTATTGTTTGCAAAGCCCGACATACTTCACACGTGTTGTGGGGACATCTTTACATGTCCAGCAGGTGCCTGGATGCTACCCTAGAAAGCACAAGCTCTTAGTTTGAACGGGGAGCATTTTGACAGGGGCACTCCGATTTTGGCAACAATTACAATAAACAAGCAATTGAATTAAATCGTAAATAAGTAAGAAACATGATACAAAAATACACAAATAAACATACATACATCTTAAAATAGTAGGCTACTCACACACGCCCACACACACACACCCCTCGCAACACACAGGAACGCTCAGGCAATGTTATATCTGCCCATAATAGCTTGGTTAAGTTATTAAGCCTATAATTATAGGCTATTGCGAGTCATCAAACAACAGAATGGTCAAATCGTCAAGTAATCAAACATGGCTTATAGGCTACAGCATGAAGTGAACTTGATTTTCGACATCTAGAACGCAGACCTGTCGTTGGGTCTTTTTCACCGGCCAAACCAGTCTAGCCTACCTCAACTGATCTGCCTCGTTAAAACTATTATGTGTTGTGAATGTTACAGAGTAGGCTACGGGTCGTACGGTGAGCTTCGCATTGCCCTCTTCACACCTCAAATATAGGCTAGATCGCTTTTTGTGATAATTGCACCTCTTGTGATGTTCTGGTCTTTGAGTGGTAGAAACACTTGTCCTGTTGGAAGAAGAGCGCAGATCAAACTAATGACAAGCTGCACTGACAACTAAAGAAGAGGCAGCGCGCGTTCACGGAAGGGGAGTGAACTTTAGGCGCAACTGTTACAGCTGAAAACGAAAGTAAAAAGTTTCCGCAGCTCCATTTTGCGCCATGAAACTCAGAGGAGAATAAGAAGAAGAATCCATTTCGCTTCGACAGAAAATAATACAATCTCAAAGTGGAGAGGGGATTACAGAGTAAGTAGGCTACTATAATTCAGAATAACCTTTCAAAATATCACAGTCGATTAAACAGTGAGAGAGATGAGTTGCTGTTTAATCCAGTTCCCGTTTAAGCAGAGTTTTCACAGAGGGAGAATCAGCATTGTGTTCTTAGGGCGGAGAGGTGTGACCCAGCTGAGAATAAGTCAAACGTTTCCACACAGCCTCCACTTTGAGACAACAGAATATTAACTTCTCAACGTGGAGATGAGAATCAAACCTGCAAACTCGTCCCTTTCGGCCTCAATCACCGATTTGAGTGTGAAGCAGGTCGTTCATGTGAATCGTGTCCGGGGAGTTGTAATAAAAGTAGGGAGGAGAGTTGATCAGTAGACCGACCCCTCCGTGTGCAGGCAGAGAACCAGGCTGGAAGAGTTTACACACGTCCTGTTATCAAGCTCCCTATTAGCTTTGGGTTTACATCTGAAATATTGCTAATAAGTGCTTTTGCCTTTGGCTCTCAGTCTCACTTTCGTCTTCCTACGCGAATGTTTGCAAACTATTTTAAACTTCACAGAAGCGGCTGTAAGTTAGAAACGCGCGTTGTCATCATGTCTGTTTATGTTTAATGAAAACAATTTTAAATGTTCTTCAAAAGCCGTTCAAATTTAATCAGAACAGACACTTGTAAAATGATAAATGTCCTGAGTGTAGGCTAATTTCCCTCTGGCGTTGAGGTCACCAGCAGCACTAAAAGGCGGATTTGCGAGGAAGTAGGTAGTGATGGCGACTGGAGAAATGAGGCTTTCTGAAGCACCGAGGCTTCGAGGCACATTGCATAATAGATTCATTAGGTCTATTCAGGCCTCATAAATGCTTTATACACTACTGACACCTGCTGGCGAAGATAATTTAGAGCACCCATTATGGATTACATGGAAACTGAGCCCTGTAACATTACTGAATGAACTGATTGAACTGATTTTGATTGACAACATGACCACTGATTGTCAATCTGGCCACACCTGTAGTAATTGATCTGTGCTGTATGTAAACCAAGGGAATTTAAGAAGGTATTGTCTGATGTGTCTTGATTTATCACCCTGACTCTGCAATACAGTTGAGTTGAACTGAGGAGCAGTAGAGTCCTAGCTGTAGGATAGTTGAACAAACTGACTCATCTTCATCTGCCTGGACCCACGACGAAGATGTGTTAAAACAACTCTTCTATTGCTGGGTCAGTGGCTATAATTGAGCAAAGGAATAGCCAGCCAGTAGCCCGCACTAAACACTGAGGACAGATTAGAGGTGGATGGATGGATGACTTTAATTATCCCTCTAGGGGGAAATGTGGTGAATCAGCAGTGGAAAAATGTTAGAGCAACGTTGTAAATGCAGATCCAGAATATGCATAGTAGTGGAATATAGTGTTGTTCCCAGTGAGCTCTGGTGCACTCTGACAACCAGGACCACGTTCCTGCTCCTTCTACTCACTGAGCTGCCCAGTCTCTCTGACAACCAGGACCACGTTCCTGCTCCTTCTACTCACTGAGCTGCCCAGTCTCTCTGACAACCAGGACCACGTTCCTGCTCCTTCTACTCACTGAGCTGCCCAGTCTCTCTGACAACCAGGACCACGTTCCTGCTCCTTCTACTCACTGAGCTGCCCAGTCTCTCTGACAACCAGGACCACGTTCCTGCTCCTTCTACTCACTGAGCTGCCCAGTCTCTCTGGGAGGAGCTGGACAGGTTTCTGAGGGAGGCAGCTTCTCTCATGACAGTGGAGAGTGTGTGTTGTGTGTGTGTGTGTGTGTGTGTGTGTGTTGTGTGTTTCGCCACCTACATCGTGTGATGTGTGTGTGTCTCACCGCATGACAAATAAAGATGTTTGTTTTTTGTTGTTGACATCATGTTGTCACTGAGCTGTTCTGGGACTGTTGTGCCATAAGAGCGTCATGCTGTATGTGAAAAAGATGCACATTCATCTCTGCTTTATAAACCATCAACCTACCAATGGATCTATTAATAATTTGACTGCTTTTCAGGGGCACCGCCTCTAAAATGAGTCTCTCTGTGGAGAGAGGAGGAGAATACTGCCTCTGAAATGAGTCTCTCTGGAGAGAGAGAGGAGGAGAACACTGCCTCTGAAATGAGTCTCTCTGGAGAGAGAGAGGAGGAGAACACTGCCTCTAAAATGAGTCTCTCTGGGGAACATCACACGGACACCAAAGCTAAGAGGTAAGATGAGAATCCAGAACTGTTCATGACTGGTCTCCACCTCAGAGCTCAGCAGTGATATGATGACATCATCTTTAGTCAGAATACATGAGAGACTGAAGGTCTCTCTCTGTTGTGTTGAAGCTCAATCCAGCAGGAGAGACCACCCTCACCTGTACCCAGCTGTATCTCCATGAAGAGTGACAGGTCTATGGATCTACCAATCGGCTTCAGAGAAGGAGATCTTACCACTGAGTCACGGTAGGAACTTCAGATTGTTGTTATTAAACTGTTTTATACTAAAACATAAACTGCACCAACATCTATGATTACCTCTGTAGTCAGTCATTATTAACCTCTACCTTCAGCTCAACTTATAGACCCTACTGTGCGTTTCCTGGCTCATATTGACCAGATTCTTATCAACCTTGTCAAAGTAGTCATCAATTAATATTCACCCTCTCAAATTACCTCAGTGAGTGAGATGTTGGTATGTGGGGTTTGGTGTCTAATCTCATGACTTGCTCACCACTCTAACTTATGAAAAGCAATACCGTTGCACACCAGCACTAGAGGGCAGGCATGAGGAAAACATGGCCTGCTTCAGACAGCTCTATCTCAAGAAGAATAAATGTCACAGCTGAGATATTTACACTGTAGGAATCCTGGGAACCGTAGGAGAAACTGTAGTGACAAGTTAGAAAACGGGTATGAATTTAAAAGCACCAACTGCCACCAGGGTGGAGTACTGTGGATGACATTCACACAAACTTGTTAGTTAGCTTTGACAACCGTAGGACAATACCAGTGGCATCTGCATAATGTAGATCTCAACCCAGATCCTGCAGAGCTAATTATTAATAGATATAGTTCTCACCAACTGATTAATGCAGATGCTAATTAATTGTCCATTAAATGATGTACTATTTTTGTGCTGTTATTTCATATCCTGTAATGAAGGAGAGATGCTAGTTTCCTCTTTATTGAGACAGTAGGGGTGAGAGGGGTGAGGAGAAGGGGAGACACAGGGGAGAAGGCTGTAGCAGGATCAAACCCACCCTACCAGGAGGGGAAATGTGCTTCTGAGACCGGGGGGTGTTAAAAATCCTAAAAGAGCCGACCAACTCTCTGTCCCTCCTGGCTGCCCAGCCACTGTCCCACCCACCCAGGTGTAGAGGGCGGAGCTTTACCTGTAAAGAGGTCAAAGGTTACCCAGCATCTCCTATGTGTTCTTACCGACACCCACCTTGATAGCCATCCTTTCCCACTCAGACATTCCTCCAATCTTTTTCATGGTTCATATTGAACCACTGATGTTATTTAATAAAGGTGACATATTAGAGTTATTCTTTAAAAGGAATTAAGCATTAAGATGTAAATCATAACATGTTCATCATAAAAATGAAGTGTGACAGATCTATGGAGCAACCAATCCTTTTCAGAGTAGGAGACTGTAACTATCTATCTATCTATCTATCTATCTATCTATCTATCTATCTATCTATCAATCTATCTATCTATCTATCTATCTATCTATCTATCTATCTATCTATCTATCTATCTATCTATCTATCTATCTATCTATCTATCTATCTATCTATCTACCCATCTCTCTCTCTCTCTCTCTCTCTCTCTCTCTGTATGTCTCTAAATCTGTTTCTGTGTGACTCCTTGTGTCTCTCTCTCTCAGAGCTGTTCAGCTGACTATACACCAAACCTGACTTCTGAATCCTAGCCCCAACTCTAGCAGCGCGTGCACACACACACACACACACACACACACACACACACACACACACACACACACACACGTACACACACACACCACTAGATGGCGCTTGATAGGTACAGTCATAAACCATTTTCACATGAGTCCAAACCCCCACCAACACCCACTAACGTGTGTTCAGTCTTCAGTGGTGAAGGGAACACTCATCATTCAGTCTCATGTCTGCTGACTCTGCAGTAGACACGGGTATTTCTCAGCTCCAGCTCTGATCAGCAGTGATGTAAACACCAACCCCGGGTAGACACGCTGATTTACACCCCTTGTCCTGAGCGGTGATGACCTGCGTTGTTGTTGCATGTGTCCTTGTCCAGATGAGCAGCTTTTGCCTCCTGCTACTTTTAGATTGCAAGTGAACGTTTTGTTCATTTAAAGGAGTAGTAAATGGAAAAGGCATGTTTAGCCCTGTTTTAATGTTACTTATGATCATATATATACGAGCTTCTCGTCTTTGAAATCGAGGGTTTAACATGTTTTTGAAAGATTTTTCAAGGTGCCCACCCACATCCATTGTATGACCTAAACGGTGGTAGAGCAATTATCAGACTCTCAAAAGTGCTAGTTTTGTCAACGTTTTGATCTGAACCATTGTATATGATCATAAGTAACCTTAAAACAGGGCTAAACATGCATTTTCCCTTTACTACTCCTTTAATCATGTGTGGGCTGATGTCATCATGTATAGGCTTGTATGGGGTGAAGTTACTTTCATATGGGCGTCTTTTTCATGGTTCATATTGATTTACATTTCCACTCCAACAAACACAGCAGTTCCAGCTGATAATACTCTGGTGATGTCTCTGTGTCTTTGACAGGATCAAACAGCAGAGACCAGCCTCACCTGGACCCAGCTGTGTGTCCATGAAGAGTGACTGGTCTATGGATCCACCTCTCAACTTCAGTGATGGAAAGACCCTCGATGAGAAAAGGTAAATATGAACCACTGATGTTATTTAATAAAGGTGACATGTTAGTTATTCACTAAAGTGAAGTTAACAGGAAGATTTACATCAAACTCTTGAGTCATGTTTATCATAAAAATGAAGTGTGACAGATCTAGGGTGCAACCAATCCCTTTCAGAGAAAGAGTATAGCAGCTAATAATGTCATAAACTACCAATGATGTAATACTGTAGCTACCAATATTGTAATAATTTTAGCATTTGTAACGTACTAAAATGATCAGCTGTCACGTCAGTAACACTCTTACTGATAAATCTAATCAATCTATCTATCTATCTATCTATCTATCTATCTATCTAGCTATCTATCTATCTATCTGTCTCTGTCTATCTGTCTGTCAGTGTCTATCTCTATATCTTTCTATATACTGATCTATCTATATATCTGTCTATCCATCTATTTACGGATCTATATCTGTCTACAGTATCTGTCTGTCTGTCTGTCTATCTGTATATCTGTCTATCTATCTATTTACGGATCTATCTATCCATCCATCCCTCTATCCATCCATCCATCACTCTCTCTCTCTCTCTCTCTCTCTCTCTCTCTCTCTCTGTATGTCTCTAAATCTGTTTCTGTGTGACTCCTTGTGTCTCTCTCTCTCAGAGCTGTTCAGCTGACTATACACCAAACCTGACTTCTGAATCCTAGCCCCATCTCTAGCAGAACACACACACACACCCACACACCCACACACACACACACACACACACACACACACACACACACACACACACACACACACACACACACACACACACACACACCACGAGATGGCCCTAGATAGAGATATTCATAAATCCTTTTTACATGAGTCCAAACCCCACCAACACCCACTAACGTGTGTTCAGTCTTCAGTGGTGAAGGGAACACTCATCATTCAGTCTCATGTCTGCTGACTCTGCAGTAGACACGGGTATTTCTCAGCTCCAGCTCTGATCAGCAGTGATGTAAACACCAACCCCGGGTAGACACGCTGATTTACACCCCTTGTCCTGAGCGGTGATGACCTGCGTTGTTGTTGCATGTGTCCTTGTCCAGATAAGCAGCTTTTGCCTCCTGCTACTTTTAGATTGCAAGTGAACGTTTTGTTCATTTAAAAGAGTAGTAAAGGGAAAAGGCATATTTAGCCCTGTTTTAAGGTTACTTATGATCATATACAATGGTTCAGATTAAAACGTTGACAAAACTAGCACTTTTGAGAAAGTCTGATAATTGCTATACCACCGTTTTGGTCATACAATGGATGTGGATGGGCACCGTGAAAAATCAATCAAAAAACATGTTAAACTCTCAATTTCAAAGACAAGAAACTCACCGAGGTGTTAGTTGGCGTTCTGACATATAATTCACCATAAAGTAAGATTCTAGTTCATCTGGAAAGACTTTTTTAAATATCTAGCATAGAACTATTTAGTCGCAGCACATACGTCTGTAAACTTCCGCAAACTGGGTAGCCTAGCAACATAAACAATAACAATAGCTACCGTAAGTAGTTCCGCTTCCTGAATCCCCTCTGCGGATTGATCTACACATCTACAACGGTTGCTTCAATACAAGTCAATGGATTTCATGAAATGATCAATAAAACCCTACAGGATTCATACTTTGCGGCAAATTTGATGTCAGAACACCAACGGACACCAATTACCCCCTCGGTGAGCTTCTTGTCTTTGAAATCGAGGGTTTAACATGTTTTTGAAAGATTTTTCAAGGTGCCCACCCTCATCCATTGTATGACCTAAACGGTGGTAGAGCAATTATCAGACTTTCTCAAAAGTGCTAGTTTTGTCAAAGTTTTGATCAGAACCATTGTATATGATCATAAGTAACCTTAAAACAGGGCTAAACATGCATTTTCCCTTTACTACTCCTTTAATCATGTGTGGGCTGATGTCATCATGTGTAGGCTTGTATGGGGTGAAGTTACTTTCATATGGGCGTCTTTTTCATGGTTCATATTGATTTACATTTCCACTCCAACAAACACAGCAGTTCCAGCTGATAATACTCTGGTGATGTCTCTGTGTCTTTGACAGGATCAAACAGCAGAGACCAGCCTCACCTGGACCCAGCTGTGTGTCCATGAAGAGTGACAGGTCTATGGATCGTTCTATCAACTTCAGTGATGGAAAGACCCTCGATGAGAAAAGGTGAATATGAACCACTGATGTTATTTAACAAAGGTGACATGTTATTCTATAAAAGGATTCAAACATTAAGATTTGCATCATATCATGTTTATCATAAAAATCAAGTATGACAGATCTGTGGAGCCATCCTTTTCAGAGAAGGAGTTTATCAAATAAGTAAGAGATGACGTCTGGAAAAGAAGAGTCTGACAGTGTGTTCAGAATCCCCAGGTGAAGCTGAGGGGTTTTCTTACACACTGAAGGGCTCTTGTTTTAACATAATGACCGGCTGGCCATACGTTACTACTTACCACTGAACCCCAAACTGCTCCCAGTGAGCAGGCTAGCGCCTTGCATGGCAGATACCACCATTGGTGTGTGAATGAGAGGCCATTGTATAACACTTTGGATAAAAGCGTTATATAAGTGCAGTCCATTTACCATTTACCATGTACACAATATTCTACTGATCCTGTTATGAGTCCTAAAGGGATAGAGGATGTATAATATAGTGCTGGTCCTGTAATATGAGTCCTAAAGGGATAGAGGATGTATAATATAGGTCTGGTCCTGTAATATGAGTCCTAAAGGGATAGATGATGTATAATATAGTGCTGGTCCTGTAATATGAGTCCTAAAGGGATAGAGGATGTATAATATAGTGCTGGTCCTGTAATATGAGTCCTAAAGGGATAGAGGATGTATAATATAGTGCTGGTCCTGTAATATGAGTCCTAAAGGGATAGAGGATGTATAATATAGTGCTGGTCCTGTAATATGAGTCCTAAAGGGATAGAGGATGTATAATATAGTGCTGGTCCTGTAATATGAGTCCTAAAGGGATAGAGGATGTATAATATAGTGCTGGTCCTGTAATATGAGTCCTAAAGGGATAGAGGATGTATAATATAGTGCTGGTCCTGTAATATGAGTCCTAAAGGGATAGAGGATGTATAATATTGGTGCTGGTCCTGTAATATGAGTCCTAAAGGGATAGAGGATGTATAATATAGTGCTGGTCCTGTAATATGAGTCCTAAAGGGATAGAGGATGTATAATATAGTGCTGGTCCTGTAATATGAGTCCTAAAGGGATAGAGGATGTATAATATAGTGCTGATCCTGTAATATGAGTCCTAAAGGGATAGAGGATGTATAATATAGTGCTGGTCCTGTAATATGAGTCCTAAAGGGATAGAGGATGTATAATATAGTGCTGGTCCTGTAATATGAGTCTTAAAGGGATAGAGGATGTATAATATAGTGCTGGTCCTGTAATATGAGTCCTAAAGGGATAGAGGATGTATAATATAGTGCTGGTCCTGTAATATGAGTCCTAAAGGGATAGAGGATGTATAATATAGTGCTGGTCCTGTAATATGAGTCCTAAAGGGATAGAGGATGTATAATATAGTGCTGGTCCTGTAATATGAGTCCTAAAGGGATAGAGGATGTATAATATAGTGCTGGTCCTGTAATATGAGTCCTAAAGGGATAGAGGATGTATAATATAGTGCTGGTCCTGTAATATGAGTCCTAAAGGGATAGAGGATGTATAATATAGTGCTGGTCCTGTAATATGAGTGAGCAGAGAGACTGTGCTGGCTGGGCCGTCAGGGTCCGTCTGCAGGAGAGGGAGCTGAGCGCACGGTGAACAGGGGGACTCTGGGGAGGTGGAGGTGGAGAGGCTGGAGTCATAACAGGTGTTGGGCTGGTGGAGGAGGACCCAAGAGCAGACATGATAGGCGTAGGGGGACAAGGGACAAGCCCACGTTGGGGCACGTTTATTGGTCAGGCAGAAACGTGGTAGTCAGACAGGCGTGGGGTTCAGGGAGGAACGTGGTTCTCCAGGCAAGGTTCAGGCAGGAACGTGGTTCTCCAGGCAAGGTTCAGGCAGGAACGGGTTCTCCAGGCAAGGTTCAGGCAGGAACGTGGTTCTCCAGGTAAGGTTCAGGCAGGAACGTGGTTCTCCAGGCAAGGTTCAGGCAGGAACGTGGTTCTCCAGGCAAGGTTCAGGCAGGAACGTGGTTCTCCAGGCAAGGTTCAGGCAGTGGCAGGGAGGTCAGACTAGGACAAAGGAAAACAAAAAGGGTGAGGTAGGGTTTGGATGAATGCAGGTTAGGTTAAAGCTAGAGACGTGATGCCCACTAGGTTGGTCTGACTGCTGAGTAGCCCGGCTTCTTAACCTGGCTGAGATGGGCTGATTGGTGATGTGAGGCAGGTGTGGAGTGGGACCATGCCCGGCTTGTGGCTGAGATGGGTTGATTGGTGATGTCAGGCAGGTGTGGAGTGGGACCATGCCCGGCTTGTGGCTGAGGTTGATTGGTGATGTCAGGCAGGTGTGGAGTGGGACCACGCCCGGCTTGTGGCTGAGACTGGTGAGAGTGCAGTTCCCGCTGCGCCCTCTGGGACGTACCAGGAGAATCTGAGTCAGGGTCAGAGGGCGTGGTAGCAGGACGAAGGCGGGGCTGGCGAGGCGGGGGCGTGACAACAGGTCGTTTTGAGTGATATTGTAATGCTTTCTGGTTATAATAGAATATCACTACTGGAGCTGTTTAATCCAAAAAGGCGCAATGCTTCCTGCAGTTGGGTTGGATGGAGGTGCTGGTTCTGGGAGGAGCAACATTCTGTCTGGTGATATTGTAGGAATGGAGCAGAAGACCCCTGCAGTGAAGATTAGGCCTACACAACTTTCCCATGACAGTGCTTTGCAGACATTATAATTCTTTGGTGTTGAATTATAAAAGAAAGATAGAAACTTGACTGACTTAATATCTTAACCCACCAGTGAAATGTAATTGACTACAATCACAAGTCATACAAACATCAAGTCATATAATAACACAATAGCCCCTATATGCACAATGCTACAATACAAGGCTTCTGATCACGTGATTCAGTACACAGGTGTGTTTGATCAAACCAAGATGAGGTCATTGTGAGAAGTAGGCTGTGTTTTCTAGAATACATTCATGACATAAAACTGTATTGGTACTGTAGGTTTACATCTGTATTGACCCAGATACAACATGACATAAAATGAAGACATACTTATAAAACGGGGAGGTTCTCAAGTATTAATAATATCATTAGGAGACATTGGCTGCAACCTGGACCTACACACCTCCAGAGTCCTGAAGCACGGGCAAGAAAGATTGTGTCCGACCCCTCCCAGTACTGGAAATGTAGTGATCGAGCTACAAGACAAAGGGGGAAATTATGAAAGTGATTAGTAAGAATAAAACAGCACCAATGACATCATTAGCGGTGGACCTACAGCATATTGAATGTAGTTTGAGTGAGAGAGAATAAGCAGGAGAAACCCTCTGACTTCTAACCAACGTAACGCTGCTTAAATACAACACAGCAGCACTCACAACACTTCTGGTAGCTTAGGCTCTCACTCCAGAAACCTTGCAGGGCAGTTTAATGCCAGGGCAGGGTCCATTATTATCTCTCTCTCTCTCTCTCTTTCCCCCTCTCTCTCTCCCTCTCTCTCTCTCCCCCCCCCTCTCTCTCTCTCTCCCCCCCTCTCCCCCCCTCTCTCTCCCCCTCTCTCTCTCTCTCTCCCCCCCTCTCTCTCTCTCTCCCCCTCTCTCTCTCTCTCTCCCCCCCTCTCTCTCTCTCTCTCCCCCCCCCTCTCTCTCTCTCTCCCCCCTCTCTCTCTCCCCCCCCCCTCTCTCTCTCTCTCCCCCTCTCTCTCTCTCTCTCTCCCCCTCTCTCTCTCACTCTCCCCCCCCCCCCCTCTCTCTGTCTCTCTCTCTCAAAGCTGTTCAGCTGGCTATACATCACATCTGACTATCAAATCCTAGCCCAACTCAAGCAACACACTCTCTCTCTCTCTCTCTCTCTCACACACACACACACACACACACACACATATACACACACCACTAGATGGACCTTGATAGAGATATTCATAAGTCCTTTTAAAATTAGTCTGAACCTTTTCATGGTTCATATTGATTTACATTTCCAGTCCAACAAACACAGCAGTTCCAGCTGATAATACTCTGGTGATGTCTCTGTGTCTTTGACAGGATCAAACAGCAGAGACCAGCCTCACCTGGACCCAGCTGTGTGTCCATGAAGAGTGACAGGTCTATGATTCCACCTCTCAACTTCAGTGATGGAAAGACCCTCGATGAGAAAAGGTGAATATGAACCACTGATGATGTTATTTAATATAGGTGACATGTTAGTTATTCACTAAAATGAAGTTAACAGGAAGATTTACATCGTAACATGTTCATCATAAAAGGATCTATCAATCCTTTTCAGAGTACTAGAGTATACAGTAGCAGCTAATAATGTCATAAACTACCAATGATGTAATACTGTAGCAACCAATACTGTAATTATTGTAGCTTTTTTATCATACTAAAAACTATCAACTGTTACTTCAGTAACACTCTTACCGGTTAATCTAATCTACAGTATCTATCTTATCTATACTGTATCTATCTATCTAATCTACTGTATCTATCTATCCTTCTCCCTCTCTTTCTTCTCTTTCTCTGTCTCTCTGTATGTCTCAAACTATCTCTGACTCCTTGTGTTTCTCTCTCTCTCTCTCTCTCTCGTCTCTCTCTCTCTCTCTCTCTCTTCCCTCTCTCAAAGCTGTTCAGCTGACTATATACCAAATCTGACTTGTAAATCATTGCCCTAACTCTAGCAGCACTCACACACTATCTCTCTCTCTCTCCCCCCCACACACACACCACTAGTTGGTCCTTGATAGAGACAGTCTTAAATCTTTTTTACATTATCCCAAAAACCCGCCAACACCCTCTTACCCTGGTGTTCCTACTGTATGAAACATCTCTTAACACACATGGTTCCTCTGTCCCTGCAGTGAGGGGAGCAGGGCAGCCCTGACTGAGGATCAGTCCAGGTGTGCTGTGTGTGAGCAGATGCTGAGGGACCCAGTCCTCACCTCCTGTGGACACAGGTTCTGCAGAGCCTGCATCACTTCCTACTGGCAGCAGCCTGGTCCATCAGCAGACCACGCCTGCCCCCAGTGTAGAGAGAGACCCAGAACACCACCTGGTCCATCAGCAGACCACGCCTGCCCCCAGTGTAGAGAGAGACCCAGAACACCACCTGGTCCATCAGCAGACCACGCCTGCCCCCAGTGTAGAGAGAGACCCAGAACACCACCTGGTCCATCAGCAGACCACGCCTGCCCCCAGTGTAGAGAGAGACCCAGAACACCACCTGGTCCATCAGCAGACCACGCCTGCCCCCAGTGTAGAGAGAGACCCAGAACACCACCTGTACTGCAGCCACCCAGAGAGCAGTACGTTCAGAGAGGTGATGAAACAAGTAAGAGATTCACTTGGTTATCTGCTCTCTAACATGATTTAGATCCTCTCACCATCTGTAGAGCTTTGCCATGAATGTTTGTATTCCTATCAATCTAATTTCCATACTTCCTGTCTCTCATTAGTTGTTAGAGGTCTCCAAAGAGCCGTAGAGGATCATAAAGCCACTTTGAAGAGGAGGTTTGAACATGTGATTGAAGGAATCATAAAAACAGGGAATGCAACCCTCCTCAACAGCATCTACACTGAGCTCTACATCACAGAGGGAGAGAGTCAAGGGGTTAATAATGAACATGAGGTTTGGCAACTTGAGAGAGCATCCAGGAAACAAATCACCAGTGACACACCCATCAACTACAATGACATCTTCAAACCCCTGCCTGGTCAAGATAGACCCATCACACCCCTGTCTGGTCAAGAGAGACCCATCACACCCCTGCCTGGTCAAGAGAAACCCATCAAACCCCTGCCTGGTCAAGAGAGACCCATCAAACCCTTGCCTGGTCAAGAGAGACCCATCAGAACTGTGCTGACTGTGGGCGTCCCTGGTATTGGAAAAACCGTCTGTGTGCAGAAGTCAATCTTAGACTGGGCTGAAGGAAAGGCAAATCAAGATGTGGATGTCATGTTTGTGCTTCCTTTCCGGGAGCTGAATTTGATTAGACATGTCCGGTACAGTTTACTCCAACTACTGAATGTTTTCCACCCAGAACTACACATGGAAGATGCAGAGGAACTTGCTGTCTCTAAAGCCACGTTCATCTTTGATGGTCTGGATGAGAGCCGACTGCCCCTAGACTTCAGAGAGAACCAGACCTGCTGTCATGTCACAGAGTCAACCTCAGTGGATGTGCTGCTGACCAACCTCATCCAGGGGAATCTGCTCCCCTCTGCTCTCCTCTGGATAACCTCCCGACCTGCAGCAGCCAATCAGATCCCTTCTGAGTGTGTTGACCGGGTGACAGAGGTACGAGGGTTCAATGACGCACAGAAGGAGGAGTACTTCATGAAGAGAATCAGTGATGAGAACCTGGCCAGAAGAATCATCTCACACATCAAGACATCAAGGAGCCTCTACATCATGTGCCACATACCAGTCTTCTCTTGGATTTCTTCCACAGTCCTTGAGCACATGCTGAGTACAGAGAAGCAAGGAGAGATGCCCAAGACCTTGACTGAGATGTACACACACTTCCTGCTCATTCAGACGAAGCTGAAGAACCAGAAGTATCAAGGGGAAATCAAGACCGAACAGGAGGAGCTCTTGAGGGCCGACAGGGAAGTTCTCCTGAAGCTGGCAAAGCTGGCGTTTGACCATCTGGAGAAGGGCAACCTCATGTTCTATGAAGAAGACCTGAAAGAGTGTGGCCTCGATGTCCAAGAGGCAGCAGTGTTCTCAGGGGTTTGCACAGCAATCTTCAAAGAAGAGTCAGTGCTTTTTCAGAGGGCAGTCTACTGCTTTGTGCATCTGAGCATTCAGGAGTTTTTCTCAGCGGTCTACATTTACCATTGTTACGCAACCAAGAACATGGAGGCACTGGAGCCCTTCCTTGATGCTGATCTGCCGAGGAGGAGGAATGAGGAGCCGCCAGATGAACTGTCTCTGAATGAGCTGCTGAGGGGGGTGGTACGCAAAGCTTTGCAGAGTGAGAATGGACACCTGGACCTTTTTGTCCGCTTCCTCCACGGCCTCTCTCTGGAGTCCAATCAGAGACTCTTACGAGGCCTGCTGCCTCAGATTACGAGGAGTCTAGAGAGCATCTGGGAAACAAGCAGATTCCTCAAGATCAGGGGGGATGAGGAGAAGAACATCTCCCCAGAGAGGTGCATCAATCTCCTCCACTGCTTGATGGAGATGAATGACCATTCAGTTCAGCAGGACATCCAAGCTTACATGCAGAAGAAGACATCAACCAAACTGACTCCAATACAGTGCTCAGCGCTGGCCTACATGCTGCAGATGTCAGAGGAGGTTCTGGATGAGCTTGACCTGAACAAATACAACACATCACAGGAGGGGCGGAGGAGACTGATCCCAGCTGTGCAGGTCTGCAGAAAGGCTATGTAAGTATTCATCTTTCTATACAATTTGATCAATCTATTTAACCTTGTCTGTCCCATTGACCCAGAGGTATCTTCTGGAAGGGAGCCCTCCAAACAAAACATGATATAAAACTATAAACACAAAAATACAATTATAGATACAAAAATACAATAATGCATACAAAACATCATATACAAATGAATATAAAATACAGTATACAGAATGCACAGTGCTGAGTAAGGTGCTAAACACTTAATGAAAGCAATGATCAGAAAAGATCTGTCCTTTGAATTGGTCCCTGATCTGTCCTTTGAATTGTCCTAATGGACAAAGCTGCCTAATGGACAATTCAAAGCTGCCCTCCTTGTCTCTGTATGTGCACTCTAACCAGAAATGTGGTACTATTCCCTGTTACTAAAACCCCTTACCCCTTACTAAAACAGTTCCCTGTTACTAAACCCCCTTACCCCTTACTAAAACAGTTCAATGTGTTACTAAAACCCCTTACCCCTTACTAAAACAGTTCCCTGTGTTACTAAAACCCCTAACCCCTTACTAAAACAGTTCCCTGTGTTACTAAAACCCCTTACCCCTTACTCAAACAGTTCCCTGTGTTACTAAAACCCCTTACCCCTTACTCAAACAGTTCCCTGTGTTACTAAAACCCCTTACCCCTTACTAAAACAGTTCCCTGTGTTACTAAAACCCCTTACCCCTTACTAAAACAGTTCCCTGTGTTACTAAACCCCCTTACCCCTTACTAAAACAGTTCCCTGAGTTACTAAAACCCCTTACCCCTTACTAAAACAGTTCCCTGTGTTACTAAAACCCCTTACCCCTTACTAAAACAGTTCCCTGTGTTACTAAAACCCCTGACCCCTTACTAAAACAGTTCCCTGTGTTACTAAACCCCTTACCCCTTACTAAAACAGTTCCCTGTGTTACTAAAACCCCTTACCCCTTACTAAAACAGTTCCCTGTGTTACTAAAACCTCTTACCCCTTACTAAAACAGTTCCCTGTGTTACTAAACCCTCTTACCCCTTACTAAAACAGTTTCCTGTGTTACTAAAACCCCTTACCCCTTACTAAAACAGTTCCCTGTGTTACTAAACCCTCTTACCCCTTACTAAAACAGTTCCCTGTGTTACTAAAACCCCTTACCCCTTACTAAAACAGTTCCCTGTGTTACTAAAACCCCTTACCCCTTACTAAAACAGTTTCCTGTGTTACTAAAACCCCTGACCCCTTACTAAAACAGTTCCCTGTGTTACTAAACCCCTTACCCCTTACTAAAACAGTTCCCTGTGTTACTAAAACCCCTTACCCCTTACTAAAACAGTTCCCTGTGTTACTAAAACCTCTTACCCCTTACTAAAACAGTTCCCTGTGTTACTAAACCCTCTTACCCCTTACTAAAACAGTTTCCTGTGTTACTAAAACCCCTTACCCCTTACTAAAACAGTTCCCTGTGTTACTAAACCCTCTTACCCCTTACTAAAACAGTTCCCTGTGTTACTAAAACCCCTTACCCCTTACTAAAACAGTTCCCTGTGTTACTAAACCCTCTTACCCCTTACTAAAACAGTTCCCTGTTACTAAAACCCCATTGAAATGATCTCATCTTCACTACTTTGTCCCTCATCCATCTACAATATTTACTACTATTCTGAATTTATGACTGACTGAATAAGCCACAATTAAGTTACAAACACAATTTAATATACATATAAAGAGTACTTGCCTATGCTCTACAGCATGATATTTTAGGCAGAGTACTTTTCTCGCCGTCGGCTAGAAATATTGATGTATGCTTCACGCAACTCCTTAACTCTTCATGTCATATAGGAATGCTATCATATAGGAATGCTATCATATAGGAATGCTGTCATATAGGAATGCTATCATATAGGAATGCTATCATATAGGAATGCTGTCATATAGGAATGCTATCATGCTATCATATAGGAATGCTATCATATAGGAATGCTATCATATAGGAATGCTGTCATATAGGAATGCTGTCATATAGGAATGCTATCAGATAGGAATGCTTTCATAAAGGAATGCTGTCATGCTATCATATAGGAATGCTATCCTATAGGAATGGTGTCATGCTATCATATAGCAATGCTGTCATATAGGAATGCTATCATATAGGAATGCTGTCATGCTATCATATAGGAATGCTATATAGGAATGCTATCATATAGGAATGCTATCATATAGGAATGCTGTCATGCTATCATATAGGAATGCTATCATGCTATCATATAGGAATGCTATCATGCTATCATAAAGGGAATGCTATCATATAGGAATGCTATCATATAGGAATGCTATCGGTCAGTGTGTCATTAAAGCCGTCCACCAGGAGAGCTGGAAAACACGTCTAGCCCGCTGACAACAGATTAAAGTTAAAGTCCCCCTGATTGTCACACACCTGAGTGTGTGAAATTTGTTCTCCGCATTTGATCCATCTCCCGGGAGAGCAGTAGCGGTGCCGCGCTCCGGAATCATTTGGTGATCTAACCCCCCAATTCTAACCCTTGATGCTGAGTGCCAAGCAGGGAGGCAATGGGTCCCATTTTTAGTATGACCCGGCTGGGGATCGAACCCACAACCTCTCAGTCTCTGGGAGGACACTCTACCACTAGGCCACAGAGCTGGTTTGATTGAGGCCCTGGGTCCTTTTATGTTCACTGAATGCCTCGCCCCGCTCTGTCAGGCCCACAGTTATTTACCTTTAGTCAGAGGAGGGAGGAAAGAACAAATATATAGAAGTATCAGACTCAAAATATATCCCAGCTACTGATGAGCCCCACACAATGCTCATTTAAGTTCTGTTATCATCCAAGGTTTTTTGGTTGAGTTGCCTACACAGCTTGAATGTTTACTCCCTGTCTAAAGCAGCGCTTATCTTGTTAGCTGACACTATGTGGACTTCACCGTGTCAGCATCTGGGAGAGCTGTGTGGTAGTTTCTCAGTGCTCTCGTGTTCTCCCGTGCTCTGGGAGAGCTGTGTTGTAGTTTCTCAGTGCTCTCGTGTTCTCCCGTGCTCTGGGAGAGCTGTGTGGTAGTTTCTCAGTGCTCTCGTGTTCTCCTGTGCTCTGGGAGAGCTGTGTGGTAGTTTCTCAGTGCTCTCGTGTTCTCCCGTGTTCTGGGAGAGCTGTGTGGTAGTTTCTCAGTGCTCTCGTGTTCTCCCGTGCTCTGGGAGAGCTGTGTGGTAGTTTCTCAGTGCTCTCGTGTTCTCCCGTGCTCTGGGAGAGCTGTGTTGTAGTTTCTCAGTGCTCTCGTGTTCTCCCGTGCTCTGGGAGAGCTGTGTGGTAGTTTCTCAGTGCTCTCGTGTTCTCCCGTGCTCTGGGAGAGCTGTGTGGTAGTTTCTCAGTGCTCTCGTGTTCTCCCGTGTTCTGGGAGAGCTGTGTGGTAGTTTCTCAGTGCTCTCGTGTTCTCCCGTGCTCTGGGAGAGCTGTGTGGTAGTTTCTCAGTGCTCTCGTGTTCTCCCGTGCTCTGGGAGAGCTGTGTGGTAGTTTCTCAGTGCTCTCATGTTCTCCTGTGCTCTGCAGCTCTGTTGTTGTGTGTGATCACGCGTGCACCTCGCTCTGCACGAATGCTCTTTACTGAGCTCTGTGTGTCTCCCCTATATGTTATGTGTAATGAGTTTTATTCAGTGAGGCATTCTTACTCCCATCTATTCTCTGATCTTCTTAAATAGATTTTAGGTATTTAACTGGTCAGAACCAGCTGGAGCTGACCCCCCTATAACTTTTAAAAACTGCCACCTCAGCGCTTGGCATGTTTCCACCTCCTCACATTGCACCATACATACATCCAGTGAGGAGTAACACGTTAGAAAGTACCCGTGCGCAATGCATCAACAATCCCTCGCCTACACGGCTGGCAGTTCTGTCTATGGCTCTGACAACGGGAGCTCTCTGCCATGGAAACACCGACACTATTTCTCCCTCCTCAAGATCAAGGACTAAATACTGGTCAAGTGTAATCAATGTATAGAGGCCCATAAGGTGTGAACCTGAATCAGTTATTCTGAAAGCACAAATGCCATGGAAACAGGTATTTTTCCTACCCTCATTCCTCGTTATTATTCTGGAAAAGGTGCAAATGCAGTCACCTCTGTCGTGGTGCAGCAAACTAGCCCAAACTAGCCTACTCCTGATTTCTCTAAATCGTATGCTACCAACGGACACATCACCTAGAAGCTGCGTCAGTTATGGATTCATATCATTGTGGATGGCCACAAGTTAAAAATGCCCTTTTTTGCAACATAGGACTTTCATTTCACTATTAATTTCATTTAGGCTCCTACACATGATTGAAAAGTGATCAGTAGTGACTATATTCTGTATTGGTCCATGTAGCCTACAGCATGCAGCGGGCTGAGAGCTGACTGTTCTATCATCTTCTAGGCCTGTTCATCAACAGTGAGCTTAAAACCTGTAATTTGAGCTATGTTTTCATTTCCCCCATATCAAAATATAACATGTTGTATACTGTAGGCTATCAAATTAAAAGTTTGAGAAGCTTCTCCTCTTGAGGTTGGCGTATTGGTTTGAAGGCTAGGAATGTTGTAGGTCACTGGCCAGAGATGAGGTAGCCTACGAGTTATTGAAAGCTGGGTACCCTTTATTAAGCCTTAGGCTACATATGATGTGTATATTAATGTGTATATTATACAAATCATATCATTAAGATTAACATGTCATTAAGGAACAAAAAGTCATACATGTTTACTTTGTAATTTCAGACTCTCTGGATGTGTCCTCAACGAAGCCTCATGTGAAGTGCTGGCCTCAGCTCTCAGCTCAAACTCCTCCCACCTGAGAGAGTTAGACCTGAGTAACAATGACCTGCAGGATTCAGGAGTGAAGCTGCTCTCTGCTGGACTGGGGAGTCCACACTGCAAACTGGAGAAACTGAGGTCTGTATCCCTGAGCATATTCAAATGTTAAATGATGGGATTTAAATGTCTAAGTAATTGTACATCTCTGTCCTTGAAGAGGGATGTTTTGAGCATCAACATTCAAGTTGAGAAATTATCTTTGGACTACAGTACATACAGTAGAGTTGACAAAATAGGGACTATCATCTCAAAGCTTACATACAGACATATACAGACTGTAGGTGGTGGGTGGGTCCTTTATTGAAGGAACAAAGACACAATCAAGATTAAATACAAATGTAAATTGGGTACAAAATATACACAAAATCCCAATACACAAGAGTGCAAATAAACAATGTGTAAAACATGCCTAGGTGTACATGATGAAGTATCAAGTAGTAATTCTACAACAGAGAGTTTGGATACTTGATTCTGATTGGCTAGCAGCCGTGGTAAAATACTCTGTAACCCACGGCTGCGACCGCATAACAATTAGTTAATCTCATTGACGAGGCCATTGATAAAATCAAGCAGTAGGCTATGCTTTGCGTAGCAACCACTCGCAGCAACCTCGCCTTGTTCGTATCCTATTACAAAAACGCACTCATCAGTCCGACTCCAACACTTCCCCTACCAGCAAAAACGAGTGCTCTGGAGAACTGTTTTAATAACTGCACCATGGCTGGAAATATTCAAATAAACGTGAACCAACCGAATTATGCCTTATGGCTTATGTGAACAAGGCCAACCCAAATAGGCGAGATAGCCTATGTTGCCTGGCAACCATTTAATTCAGAACTATAGCCTATCGCGGAAGATTATGTAAATACTAAAATGATAAGAATGATCGGTAAATAAATGATTGAATGTTACTACTGAGTGTTTTTTGTGAATATATATATGTAGTAACTGTTGTAGAAAAGCAATTGACCAGGAGAGGCAGTGGGTTACAGGGGATTTTACCACAGCTATACTTCTATCAACGCCCCGTAGCTGTGGAAAAATCCCCTGTAATCCACTGCCTCTCGTGGTCAATTGCTTAAGTAGGCTATAGCATGTTGGTAAATGTACATGTCCTGTCCAAAGAGCCTTAGCACCCTCCAAGCTGACTCAGGTCCATAGTGTCCAGCCAATCAGGACGCTGATTGGATGCTGAGTATTCATACAAGCATGGGTTCCCAAACTCCCATCAATGTGGGCCTCCCCTCTGAAAACAGTGACACACCCACGCCCCCTCAACCCCCCAAATTTGTCCATTTTGCAAGGCAGCGTCAGCTAGCCCATAACGTTACACAGCTAAGTTAGCTCGGTGGCACCTGCCGCTAGTTAACGTTATGACGTTTTCGCACAATACGTTCATGCCTGCGGGGGGAGGCTCTCTCTGCACTATCCACAAATTTAGTAAAATATTATAGTATCTCTCACATTATTTATTTCAATCTTCTGACCTTTAAAATCACGTTTCATTCATAAAAACCATAGACATTTAAAAAATAAATAACATGTTTTTCCTTCTTTTTTTTCTAACCATCCCTCCGCGCCTCCCCTGACTTTCTTTGGGGCCCCCTGGGGGAGGCCCGCCTCACAGTTTGGGAATGCCTGCATTAGAGGAATTAAAAACCTGCTCATGACTAAAACATATTAGATGTAGCAGCACTCTCTCTCCTAGCTCCAGAATGAGTCACTCTGTTTATAATTCAGTCTGAGAGAGGAAGACAATATAGCTGTCATTCCTCCTTTTCACCACTAGTGTAGCAGTGTTTGTCAGAAAGCTGAAGTGAAGAGTGAAGTTACGCCTTTAGTCAGAAAAAATGTTTTGTCTGCCAATGAAAACACGCTTTCTCAAAGCACTGATTACTGGTGAAAATGTTTGCTAATACTTGTCCTTGTCTCCTCAGCCTGAGTGGATGCAGATTAACAGGGACATGCTGTTCTCTGCTGGCCTCATCTCTCAGCTCAAACCCCTCCCACCTGAGAGAGTTAGACCTGAGTAACAATGACCTGCAGGGTTCAGGAGTGAAGCTGCTCTCTGCTGGACTGGGGAGTCCACACTGCAAACTGGAGAAACTGAGGTCTGTATCCCTGAGCATATTCACATGTTAAATGATTGGATTTAAATGTCTAAGTAATTGTACATCTCTGTCCTTGAAGAGGGATGTTTTGAGCATCAACATTCAAGTTGAGAAATTATCTTTGGACTACAGTACATACAGTAGAGTTGACAAAATAGGGACTATCATCTCAAAGCTTACATACAGACATATACAGACTGTAGGTGGTGGGTGGGTCCTTTATTGAAGGAACAAAGATACAATCAAGACTAAATACAAATGTGGATTAGGTACAAAACAGGGGCGCTGCTAGGATCCC
Organism: Borostomias antarcticus; assembly: GCF_949987555.1. Classification (NCBI taxonomy): domain Eukaryota; kingdom Metazoa; phylum Chordata; class Actinopteri; order Stomiiformes; family Stomiidae; genus Borostomias; species Borostomias antarcticus. The sequence goes on from NC_140253.1 coordinate 20,807,383, forward strand.
AAATCATTAGGGGTTGAGGGAAAAGCATCAGGGGCTGAAGTTTAGAGGCAGTGACACCTGTTCATTTTGTTTTGGGGGGGGCCGCATATATTTAGGGGGCCCATTTGGGTTCGCCTCTATTCCTGTAGAAGAAATTTAAAATCCAGCGCGAGCCAAGTATATCCATGTAATGGCGGCGGACGGGGCACTGAGAATGCAGCTTCTAAAAAATCAGTTGTCACATGCACATGCACAGCGCGCAAGTGTTGCTCCAGCACACTGTGCGCATGCGTGCTGGAGCAAGTGAGGAAGCTATTTTGTTTCTAAAGACGTTTCTAAAGATCATACTACAGAGGCATGTGAAATACCACAACAAGCCCTCGCTCTATGTAAGCACAACTAGCGATTCATAAAGACAGATTGATGAAAACAACCGTTTCGTGGCAGAAAATAGATTTTTTAGAAGCTGCATTCTCAGTGCCCCGTCCGCCTCCATTACATGGATATACTGGCTCGCGCTGGATTTTAAATTTCTTCTACAGGCCTCCGAATTACACCAAAGTTATCTCGGTGAGTCAAACGTCTTATAATATGCCGTAAATAAGGTCCAGGTTGTCAAAAACGAGCATTCTCCTTTAAGTGGCATCAAAATGTACTCTTTAGTGTGAACTAAATCAACAACATCAGCACGGTTCAAACAGAGGACATAACTTCTCTCTAGTATGCTTTGACTAATCTGAAGCTATCACTGACTTGGGACACCCAGGTGTTGGACCTCTCAGAACGCCACAGAAGACAGGCTCACGTCCTCCACCTCCACAATGTCAACCTGCTGAAGTAGCAGTGGTTGTAACTGAACGTATCGACTCCTGTGTGTCACATGAGATGGTCACCTGAAATGCAGATCATGATGAGAATGAATACATTCTGATGAACATAACCCATAGAGCAGCATAGAAGCTCACATTCAATATAACAACATGAACATAACCCATACAGCAGCATAGAAGCTCACATTCAATATAACAACATGAACATAACCCATACAGCAGCATAGAAGCTCACATTCAATATAACAACATGAACATAACCCATACAGCAGCATAGAAGCTCACATTCAATATAACAACATGAACATAACCCATACAGCAGCATAGAAGCTCACATTCAATATAACAACATGAACATAACCCATACAGCAGCATAGAAGCTCACATTCAATATAACAACATGAACATAACCCATACAGCAGGGATCTTGCTGGTGTTTATCTAACAAGCATGTCAGTCATATATTTTGGAGCACGGTTGTGGAGTGATTTATAAACCAGTAGAAGAATCTTGAAGTCTTTTCTGAAGCTGACAGGTAGCCAATGCAGAGCCTTCAGGACGGGTGTGATGTGAGCCCTCCGTCTGGATTTTGTAAGGACTCGTGCCGCGGTGTTTTGTATAATTTGCTGGTTTCCAGTCTGCTGGTTCTAAATGCATGCATAAGTCTTTCAGTGTCGGCCTTTGAAAGGAAGGATTGCACTTTTGCCATGTTTCTTAAATGATAGAAAGATAGGCTAGTTATGTTATTGACATGAGATTCAAAGTTCAGATCAGAGTCGACCATGACACCTAGATTTCTAACCTGGTGTTTGGTGTTTAGTGCCAGTGTATTTAAATGTGTGTGTGTGACCTCAGACAGGTGAGGGGGAGGGCTCTGTATGACCCTGGTGACCTCAGACAGGTGAGGGGGAGGGCTCTGTATGACCCTGGTGACCTCAGACAGGTGAGGGGGAGGAGCCTGGTGACCTCAGACAGGTGAGGGGGAGGGCTCTGTATGACCCTGGTGACCTCAGACAGGTGAGGGGGAGGAGCCTGGTGACCTCAGACAGGTGAGGGGGAGGGCTCTGTATGACCCTGGTGACCTCAGACAGGTGAGGGGGAGGGCTCTGTATGACCCTGGTGACCTCAGACAGGTGAGGGGGAGGGCTCTGTATGACCCTGGTGACCTCAGACAGGTGAGGGGGAGGGCTCTGTATGACCCTGGTGACCTCAGACAGGTGAGGGGGAGGGCTCTGTATGACCCTGGTGACCTCAGACAGGTGAGGGGGAGGGCTCTGTATGACCCTGGTGACCTCAGACAGGTGAGGGGGAGGGCTCTGTATGACCCTGGTGACCTCAGACAGGTGAGGGGGAGGAGCCTGGTGACCTCAGACAGGTGAGGGGGAGGGCTCTGTATGACCCTGGTGACCTCAGACAGGTGAGGGGGAGGAGCCTGGTGACCTCAGACAGGTGAGGGGGAGGGCTCTGTATGACCCTGGTGACCTCAGACAGGTGATGGGGAGGGCTCTGTATGACCCTGGTGACCTCAGACAGGTGAGGGGGAGGAGCCTGGTGACCTCAGACAGGTGAGGGGGAGGGCTCTGTATGACCCTGGTGACCTCAGACAGGTGAGGGGGAGGAGCCTGGTGACCTCAGACAGGTGAGGGGGAGGGCTCTGTATGAGGCATGTGTGAAGGCGAGGAACGTCGGGGCCTTGCAGGGGGTTGGGTTCCACCAGTGGCAGGGGGTTCTAGGTGGGGGGAGCAGTGTGAGGTTCAGGTGGCGGGTGCTGTATAAGCCCCCCATCCCTAAAAGGACAGGGGACTTGCAGTGGAGAGTCCTGCCCTGATGACCGAGCGCTTTCTGGCCGGGCTTGACCCCGGGGTGGGGGAGGGGGGCCCATACTGTGGTGAGGTGGAGACGGTGGTTCATGTGTTTTCTGTTTGTGCACGTCTTGTTCCTCTGTTTGTGCTGTAACAGCCCTCATGTGTGAGGTTGGGGTTTGTGTTTTCTAAGGAACTGTTTGTTTTGGGCCCACAGTACACGTGCAGGAGGAGGGCAAAGTGTGTTTTGCTCAATGTTGTGTTTGGGTGAGCTAAGTTGTCCATTTGGATTACAGGGAGGAATAAGGTGAGAGGGGCGGGGCCACGGACCCAGTCCAGGTGGTTAGGGGGAGGGGCTCTGCTTCTTAGGGTAGAATACACCTATTTTGTGATCAATAACAATGTGGCTGAGTTTGAGAGGGTGTGGGGTCTGGGGGTGGCAATTTGTACGGTGGGGGCATATGGGCTTGATGTTTGATTGTGAGCTGATGCTGTTCTGTGCTACTGTGGGGGGGGGGGGTGTTTAATGTTTTGTAAGGATGTCTCATTAAAGAGCATCAAAAGTCAAAGTCTATGTTCCTCCTCTCTCTCCTCTTCTCTCTCTTCCTCCTCTCTCTCTCCTCCTCTCTCTCTCTCCTCTTCTATCTGTTCCTCCTCTTCTCTCTCTCCTCTCTGTTCCTCCTCTTCTCTCTCTCTCCTCTTCTCTCTCTCCTCTTCTCTCTGTCCCTCCTCTCTCTCTCCTCTCCTCTCTGTTCCTCTTCTCTCTCTCCTCTTCTCTCTCTCCTCTTCTCTCTGTCCTCTTCTCTCTGTCCCTCCTCTCTCTCTCCTCTTCTCTCTCTCCTCTTCTCTCTCCTCTTCTCTCTGTCCCTCCTCTCTCTCTCCTCTTCTCTCTCTCCTCTTCTCTCTGTCCCTCCTCTCTCTCTCCTCTTCTCTGCTCCTCCTCTCTCTCTCCTCTTCTCTGCTCCTCCTCTCTCTCCTCTTCTCTCTATTCCTCCTCTCTCTCTCCTCTTCTCTGCTCCTCCTCTCTCTCTCTCTCTTCTCTCTGCCCTTCCTCTCTCTCTCCTCTTCTCTGCTCCTCCTCTCTCTCTCTCTTCTCTCTGCTCCTCTCTCTCTCTCTCTCTCTCTTCTCTCTGCTCCTCCTCTCTCTATCTCTCCTCTCTCTCCTAGCTCCAGAAGGAGTCAGTCTGTTTATAATTCAGTCTGAGAGAGGAAGACAATATAGCTGACATTCCTCCTTTTCACCACTAGTGTAGCAGTGTTTGTTTGTAGAATAAATGTCATCTTTGTCACAGTTAGCAGTTAATTATACAGAAAGCAAAGCTACTATCACAGAAGACTCAGGACTGAAGTTACCCTTTTCTAGACTTTATTAGTCTGACAATGTGTTTATCCAATGCAAACACACTTTGTTAATGTACTGATTGCTGATGAAAATGTTTGCTAATAACGTTACTGTTCTGGGTTCAACATCTGTCCGTTGTGGTCATATAAAGGAATCGAGCAGAATACTGATGTATATCCTATGTATACAGATCTTAACAGACAGTTGGATTACCTGAAGCCATGAATCACGTGGGTTTATTAATCAATAAGCATATAGTGTAACAAAACAATAGCCCAGATACAATAACTAGGCTGAGTACAATTATTACATTGTTATGCCAATTGTTACAATATCGAGTTGTTGTCGAAGGAGAAGTGGAAGTAGAAGCCAGGAAATTAGAGAAGAATGTAGCATGAAGAATGCAGTATTATGGTACAGCTGTTGAGCAGCTTAAGGGGCTAGCAAGCTAGCATGTTAACAGGTTACAAGGCTAGGAGGCTAAGAAGCTAAGCTGCCCTCGGCTAAGCAGCCCGGCGGTTCTTAAATACACTCTACCAGGGGGGGCGTCATGTGACATCTCAGATTATGGTGATAGGCTGCAATGGTACAGTGATCTAGTCATTTGTCGATCAGCCAGGTCAAGATTAGCCCGTTGCTAGGGGACCGGACATTCTAGATGTCTCCGATGTCTGATTACCCAATTCTAGCAGCTGCTGTTTACTCTTACAGAAGAACTGGTCAGCAGAGGACCTTCCTTGACCTTCTCTGCCCTCAGACTGTGTATGGCCTAGGCAAAAGGTTATCAGAGTTCACTGTGGCCTAAACTGAGTATATGGAAAACAACACAAAGGTGAAGTTTCTGCTTCTTCAATACCACTGCAATAACTGATTATTAGTCAGATCAATTAAATCGTTATAGCTCATTTCATATACAAAGACAACACAATATGCTTTACAGAAAGGGGGAGAGGATGTAGCCTACATGTAGCATACTGATCCTACCCCTAATTATGTGGCAGACTGCATGGGGAGCGCAGCGACTCAACATAATCAATGAGTTTGGAGAGAGAGAGGGTCGTGCACCAAGACTCTGTGAGCGCACAGCGGACGAGGGCTAGCCAGAGACTAACAGGTCATGCAGTCAATAGATCTAGTTTTGATATTGTAATGCCCTCTGGTTATAGTAGAATATCTCTACTGGAGCTGTTTAATCCAGGAATGTGATGAATTTGATCATGTCAGAGTTGCTCAGAGCTTAGCTGGACTGGCTCAGAAGAAATGCATTTATCCTACAGCTTGACCGTAGCAAGCGAGCTAGACAGCCACAGGAGGAACTGGACTGCCCTTCCCCCTTCCCAATGCTGTTTATATTCAAATACACTTGATGAGCTGGGGGGAGGATTCAACCAACGCCAACAGTCATCAACAAATACATTTCCATCCCTGTTTGTCTTCCATGTCTTGTGCGCATTCTCTGCTTTTAAAGTAATATTGCATCCAAGTTCTAATTGTAATCTCTATCTGCGCTGCTGGGATAACTATATTATAGCCTATTATTACTAGGCTACTGTTCACCTTATTATTTATTTATCTAGGTACAGGTAAGAGACGAATGGTTGTAAACCATGGATATAGTATATTGGAATTAATTTAAACAAGTGCATTTGTATTCCATTTTCAAGTATTGCTGATTTCCCGTTCCTATAGGAACAAAGTAGCCTACATTTAGTTGAATTGTTATAGAACCCATGCCTGCATGGCAATAAAATAACATACTGAAATACCTTCTTTTGGAAGTAGGGTAGCCTACTTCTTTAAACGTTAGTCTAAGCTTGTTTAATACGTTATTTGACTGTCTACTATGGTCAGCCACCCAGTAAATGTCGGTCAAGCTGTACGCTAAATGCATTTCTTCTGAGCCAGTCCCACTAAGAGCAGCTCTGATCAAATTCATAGCATAGACTACCGCATTATAGTGCTACAGTATTTATTCATTGTATATTTAATGTCTTTGTATGCTTGCCAACATTGAAATGAGGTCCCCAGGTGATAATAGGCCATTGTTAATCCAAGTGTTCATAATCACAATGATAGTGAGTATACTCGTTATATAGGCTAATAGCGATTGAGTCAAATTCACATTTAAGTGCTCGGCGGTTATCTTTCAGGCCTAGCCTATTGATTAACAGATACATTCACACTAGCTCATTTGTGTCAAAATACAGTATCCCACATCAGCATGGTGGCTTGTAGAGTCTCTTGCCTTTAGCATACAGGCTTACCTCAGATCATTCACTTCATCATTCATTGTAAACTAGGAGTGAAATCTCAGTGTGTGGTTATGTGTTATTTGTTGATACTTTCTTGATGAATTACGGTTTATATATATAAAGGTGGTTCCTTCCTCCCTGTTTGGGGGATAAACTCAATTCAAATGCAGACTGCCCATTGGAGTTGATAAGGCCCCATCAACAGTACTGTTTGTTCTTTCATCAGGTTGTTTTAACAGGTTTTGAGGGAGATTTGAATAGTGGGTCCAAACTAGCGTGGGGGCATGGAGACGGGAACAGGACCATTAGGCTACGCTATTGACAACAATGATGGGCTAATAGAAGTGTTAGGCTGTTGATTTAAACAGTCATGTCAGTGCTTACTGCTATGAGATTAATGTAGAATGAATAGCCTATAGAATAACCCCATTCAAAAAAGAAGTTTTGTTCCAATAACCACTGGCCTAGTGAATCTGTTGCTCGCTCTTTTTTTGCTCCCCACTTGACATCGCTCATCTTTCGGTAAACAGATAAATTCACATTTGTGTCAAAATCCAGTATCTCACATCAGCATGGTCGCTTATAGAGTCTCTTTCCTATGGACACACAAGGCCTCCCTCAGCTCATTCATTCAATTCATCATTCAACCAATCAGTCTCTCTTCTGCATTCCACAATAGAATCACAAGTTCACATCACCATAGGATGCTTTCTCAATTGTTATACATGTACATACATTGTGCAGCTCAAATGTTATGTAATTATAGTTTATATATAGGCTAGTTATAGTTTCGCAGAATAGGCTACATTCCAGCTAAAGTTACCAGTCTCTCCACAGTATTGTCACACGCTCTGCTGCCACTAGTTGCTTCTTGATCAACGATGCCTCCTGGTGGTTAGTGTGCAACACTGCATGAAAACTCGTTGGTGGATCCCACCACTGTGCTGACACCACGGTGCCGCCGCGTTTTGTGAGTTCCAACATCAGAGGCTCAGGCACTGCCCATGTCCTGTCCAAAGAGCCTTAGCACCCTCCAAGCTGACTCAGGTCCATAGTGTCCAGCCAATCAGGAAAGGCCTTACATACATTTCTATGGATGCTGAGTATTCATTAGAGGAATTAAAAACCTGCTCATGACTAAAACATATTAGATGCAGCAGCACTCTCTCTCCTAGCTCCAGAATGAGTCAGTCTGTTTATAATTCAGTCTGAGAGAGGAAGACAATATAGCTGACATTCCTCCTTTTCACCACTAGTGTAGCAGTGTTTGTTTGTAGAATAAATGTCATCTTTGTCACAGTTAAATTATACAGAAAGCAAAGCTACTATCACAGAAGACTGAAGTGAAGAGTGAAGTTACCCGTTTCTGTACTTTATTAGTCTGAAAATGTGTTTTGCCAATGAAAACACGCTTTCTCAAAGCACTGATTACTGGTGAAAATGTTTGCTAATTCTTGTCCTTGTCTCCTCAGCCTGAGTGGATGCAGATTAACAGGGACATGCTGTTCTCTGCTGGCCTCATCTCTCAGCTCAAACTCCTCCCACCTGAGAGAGTTAGACCTGAGTAACAATGACCTGCAGGATTCAGGAGTGAAGCTGCTCTCTGCTGGACTGGGGAGTCCACACTGCAAACTGGAGAAACTGAGGTCTGTATCCCTGAGCATATTCACATGTTAAATGATGGGATTTAAATGTCTAAGTAATTGTACATCTCTGTCCTTGAAGAGGGATGTTTTGAGCATCAACATTCAACTTGAGAAATTATCTTTGGACTACAGTACATACAGTAGAGTTGACAAAATAGGGACTATCATCTCAAAGCTTACATACAGACATATACAGACTGTAGGTGGTGGGTGGGTCCTTTATTGAAGGAACAAAGACACAATCAAGACTTAATACAAATGTAGATTAGGAACAAGACAGGGGCGCTGCTAGGATCCCAAATCATTAGGGCAGGGGTGGCCAACCAGTCAGAGACTAAGAGACACAACAATGACTGTGGTACCACCCAGAGCCACACCATATATACCAGCGTTTCTAAACCTTTCTTTCAGTCACCGCACCCTTCATACGTACTTAAAATCCCAAGGCACCCTAGTCTATTATAAGAAGAAAAACGTTATAGTCCATTAAATATACATTTAGGCTAGGCTGGACTGGGTTAGGCTGGACTGGGTTAGGCTGGACTGGGCTGGGTTAGGCTGGACTGGACTGGGTTAGGCTGGGCTGGGCTGGACTGGGTTAGGCTGGACTGGACTGGGTTAGGCTGGACTGGACTGGGTTAGGCTGGACTGGGCTAGGCTGGGCTGAGATGGGCTGGGCTGGGTTAGGCTGGACTGGACTGGGCTGGGCTGGACTGGGCTGGGTTAGGCTGGACTGGACTGGGTTAGGCTGGACTGGACTGGGTTAGGCTGGGCTGAGATGGGCTGGCCAAGGTGAAAGCAGATGGAAGATTGGGGCAGTGTGTTATTTCTTGTCTTGGCTAGCACTCATTTACTCACTCACTCACTCACTCTCTCACTCTCTCTCTCTCTCCCCCTCACTCACTCACTCACTCACTCACTCACTCACTCACTCACTCACTCACTCACTCACTCACTCACTCACTCACTCACACTCTCTCTCTCTCTCTCTCACTCACTCTCTACCCATGTCTGTCTCTCACTCACTCACTCACTCACTCACTCTCTCTCTCTCTCTCTCTCTCTCTCTCTCTCACTCTCTCTCTCTCTCCCCCTCACTCACTCACTCACTCACTCTCTCTACCCATGTCTCCAGAAAATAGTCTGCAGAAGTCTTACTCAATAACAACATTATATGCTTATTCTACATAAACAAATACACTTAAAACGATTCAATTAATAAACGTGTCATATTTTTGTCATACACAGATGTGCAATGATGATTGCTGGGTAATACTGTATGTTCTTGTCCAATGTTAAGTCTCTATTTGATCAGACACAAGACAGTATGGTTCACTAGGCGTAAAAGGTGAACTGTTGACGGGGCGGCTGTAGCTCAGTTGGTAGAGCGGGTCGTTCAATGATCGAAGGGTCAGTGGTTCGAATCCCAGCTCCGACTGTCCACATGTCGAAGTGTCCTTGAGCAAGACACCTAACCCCAAATTGCTCCCAATGAGCAGGTTAGCACCTTGCATGGCAACTACCACCATTGGTGTGTGAATGTGTGTGTGTGAATGGGTGAATGAGAGGCTATTGTAAAGCGCTTTGAGTGCCGCTAAGGTGGAAAAGTGCTATATAAGTGCAGTCCATTTACTATTTGAACCTCAATTGAGTGACAAACATTCAAAAATGTGAACCTCAATTGATTGACATTAAGTCCAAACAATAACATTAGGCTATTGTTAGATGTACTGTACATTTCACGACGTTATATATACATTATGGTAGGCTTAATTTTCAGAGTCCAAGAGTTGAATATTAAGGACATTGTCTTCAATTTTGCTCAATGCAAGAATAGTGGAATGCCATTCAAATAGGTGAGTAATGTTAGCCTACAAGTGTTTCTCAAGGGGATTTGGGGTAGGCCGTGCCCCTGCAGGTTGTTATCATGGAGTGAGGTCGCCGCTCAGCGCCTGTTTCATTGTGTAGCCAACGTGTTTTTCAGATGTTTTTAAGAATATTAGCTAAGATCAGCTAATGAAGGCATCTCTGTTGTGTGAAGCCGACAGCAACAAGCCCTGGTTAAACTGAGTGCAGAAAGTTTATGGATGTCAATAGTAAACTTATCGTTAGCTCTTATCCACAGCTCAACTATTTACAGTAGTTTATAGGCGAGTTATCTACAGTAGCAACTTGCTTGCTGATGTGTTGTTGTTTTTGCCTAAACCTTCCCAGCCATAGATATGTAAAGTTGACTTGATTTGATTGAGCCTCTGTTTGTTACTGCGTGAGCGCATGGTTCTGATGGCTTTCTGACCTCCACTTCGCCAGTACAATAGCCAACGTAGGCTAGCTAATTCAACAGCACACTGATGTTAAAATGTGTATAGACTACAGTGTGTGTGCTGTGTGTGCTTCAAGTAGTGTGCACTAATAGCGTTCATCATAATAAGCTCACTCTGGGGCCATCATAACTACATTATGCCACTGGCCTCATCATATCACATCATATCCCTTGATAATAGAGTGTGCCACGAAGGACGCACAAATGGGCAATTATTTTTCTTTCTTTCAAAATTATTTTTATTGATTTTTAGCAAAAGGACAAAAACACGAAACCCTACTCACCCACTTTCCTGCCCACATATCCAAACCCTGACAAAGCACTTAACAATACTGAAAGCAGGGATGTAGTAAATAAATGAATGATAAACTGTAAATAAAGACGAGACAGACACACAAAACCAAACGGTACAGAAAAGGGAAGGGGGGTAGATGAGGTAGAGGGGGGGGGGGGGGGGGGGTCAGCATCTAGTCATCTGGGGGGATAGTAGTATTGTTCAAATAGTCAATAAAGGGCTTCCACGTCTTGTCAGATGATAGTTTGGAGTAAGTGATTGAGATTCTTATCTTCTCCAGCGTTATGTGATTAAGAACCTCTTTCAACCAGCTACTGTGTGAGGGGGGGGGGGGTGTTTCCATTTGAATAGGATGAGACGTCTAGCTAGCAAGGAGGTGAGAGCCAGCACTCGCTGCTTTGCTGATGAGAGAGTGGGTGTTATGTGTGTAGAGATCCCAAATATGGCAGTGAGTGGGTCGGGTCTGAGGTCTGTGTCGAGTACTGAGTGTACCGTAAATTTCGCGCCAGAAATCTGTCAACTCATGGCAGGACCAGAACGTGTGTGTGTGATTAGCAGGTGATTGCTTGCACCGATTACAGGTGTCATCAGTCTCTGGGTATATTTTTGCCAGTCTGGCGTTCGTGTAATGCACTCTAAAGATAACTTTGAACAGACAATTATTTAACACACAAACTCCAAATGTGCTCTCCCTGGCTCAGAAACAGCCTATCATATCCCTTGATAATAATAACATTGTTAAAGTACTGGTGTGTTTGTGTAACATTGTTTAAGTATCAGTTATAGTGTGTGTGTGTGTTGGTGTGTAGTCGGGGGTGAAAGGTTGCAGGGTAGTCAAGGGAAAAGGGACAGGCTGGAGATTCTGGGTGAGCTGGATTGAGATGATCCATGATCCACTGTCCATTATCCATGGGTCTGATTCAGGGTCCATCGTTCATAGTCTTGGCATGAGGGGATGATGGTGGGAGCTGCTGAGACAAAGCCTGTGTTTAAAACAGCTGGAATAGCTGAGTGAGCTGGACTCCCAGCTGTACAGCACACTCCTTCAGAACCCTGCCTCTGAACCTGTCTGCTCCAGGGGACTGCATAGACAGGACATCATCCTTATACATCATGTGTTCATTGCAAATGAAGCAGTTTGGTGATCTTCATCATCATCATCATCTCCCTACAGACTGAATGGATGCAGACTAACAGAGAAATGCTGCCAGAGCTTTTTAAACCAGAGTTTCTCATCTTTGGAATGAGACTCTTATGAATGACATGATGGGAGATATTATGAACTGTTACAATCATAGCAGATGATCAGCTGGATGTTCCCACTAGAAACAGCTAAACTACAGTAACTACAGATAAACTACAGTGTAAACCTACCTGAACTCTCATGAGGAGTTTCATTGGTTGGATTGGAATGTCTCAGTACTACAGAGACCAGGCTTTTCCATTTCTATAATAAACCTGGAGTCTCAGAGCCTTCTTATTTAGCATGGGTTACAAGGAAGAGAAAGCATATCAAAAATATTGACTGACCAAAAAATATCACTTTGTATTCAAGAATCTGACAATGTGTGAACCAGGGCAGATCCAATGTTCAAATATTTGTCTGTAGGAAGATGGAATATAATCCTTCAACTCTCTCTTTTCACCAGCAGAGGGTAGTAATGTGTTTGTATCGATGTGTTTCTACAGGCTGTCGGGCTGCATGGTCACAGAGGAAGGCTGTGTCTCTCTAGCCTCAGCTATGAGGTCAAACCCCTCCCACCTGAGAGAGCTGGACCTGAGCTACAATCACCCAGGAGACTCAGGAGTGAAGCTGCTCTCTGCTGGACTGGAGGATCCACACTGGAGACTGGAGAAACTCAAGTAAGAGGAGAGTTTTAAATCAAGTGGAAGAAAATCACCCAGTGTCTCTTATGTAGCCCCCCTCTCTGAACTAGATGGTCTCAACTTTCACAGCCTATGAGTCTCTTGACAGAACAGACACAAATCACCCTATAACCAGAAGGGCACTTTGAGAGTGCAGACCTCCACCCATGATGCATGTTGTCAGCATGTGCAGTAGCATTAGAGAACCTAGAGGAGACAGATGTCAACAATATACTGGTGGTGCATCAGCTGGGGTTGGTCCAACAGGGGCTCTTCAGCTCTGCTCTCTGATGTATTTCAGCTACCTAGATAGCTACATATGACAGGACCGACAGCAGTCATCTGGCTAGCTATGAGCATAACTAGCTAATTCAAAGCAGTTGAGCTTTGCCTTCATGCCATGATTCAATTATTTTGGTCCTAATACCCGCAGAAAATACAGGGATAAACAGCCATGGATGTATTAAACATGGCAAAGTACCCGTAGGTGCTGGTCTGGTCTCTCTGGCATGGGCAACAAAAGTGAAAAATGATTTTTCAATGAATTTGGATCCTCCCCGTGATTCAGATCCGCTCTCTCTAATTGAATGGGTTCTTCCTTGGCTCATGCTACAGTCTCCCTTCCACGGGAACATAGGTCTGGTAGTTTTTATATAATCCTGCAATCTACCTGTAACTAACAAACACATAAAGCCCAAAAGTGGTGACGTCTCATTGCATCATCCTCATCATTCCTCTGCTTATTCCTACAGTGTGGATCATGGTGGAGAGATCAGGATCAGACCTGGACTTAGAAAATGTGAGTATTGACATTGACATTGATTATTCATGTGTCTTAACTGAAGCTGAGTTCACCACCATTATCTACTTGGGCCTAGAAAACAGGGGTCATACAAAATACAATACAATCTGTCACAACTGTTCAAACACCTAAGAGCTGCTTACACTTGAACTATATTCATAGTGATGGGTACATACGCACACACACACACACACACACTCACTCACGCACACACACACACACACACACACACACTCACGCACACACACACTCACACACAGCACACACACATACACGCACACACACATATGCACACGCACACACGCACACACACACACACAGCACACACACATACACGCACACACACTCACACACGCACACACACACACCACACACACATACACGCACACACACGCACGCATACACACGCACGCACACACATATGCACACACACACACACATATGCACACACACACACACACATATGCACACACACACACTCATAATTGTTGGATGAGCACCACGTCATGTCCAGTCCCTGATCAGAATCCGGTGAGAGGAGAGGTTTTTAGAGCCCTCTTAAGTGGTAATGACGGGGATCTGCTCCCACTAAGCTTTGGTATCAGTGTTGGATCCTCTGATGCTGTTGTTGGTATCCATAGAGAACAGGTGGATGGAATGATGTTAATACTCTGCTTATTTGTTCTGAGGAAGTTGGTGATAATCTCACTCTTCTAATGGTGCTAATGTTTCCATAACAGGGCTTTTCAGTGGCGTGTGGTGCGAGTAGCCAAGGGAGGCAGTGCCTCCTCCCAAATCTTAGGTGAAACAAATAATTGATAAAGCAAGATTAAAATAAGAAACTGTAAGAAATATATCTACATTTAACATTCATGGATTGTTAAACAGAGCTTGACTACTTGCTAGATACCGGCTAAAACATGAACTGAGAACTGAGAAAAGAAACAATGTGGAGACAGGATGCTGGTGAAACACTCAATCAATTTATTTGCACATGAGCATTGGTGATATATACCTGTAGGCTCAGTGGCCACATGACACAGCACACCTGGGTCTCATCATCAATAATTGGGAGCACACAATCAGTTGACCAATTAACACCCCCACATGCTCACACATTATTATACAAAAAAAAAACAACAAGAACACTATACAAACCAACTTCACCTATGCCTGGCTATCACCCAAACAGGAACTTGGAGAATGTAAGTAGCTTAACTTTAGTAGCTGGTTTTGTCATCATGTCAGCTACCATCTGATCTGTTGGGCAATACTCCAAACATACTTTACAATACTTTACAATCATTTACAGTTGATCTCAAAAAATGGTATTTGATGTCAATGTGTTTACATCGCTGTCTATTAACAGGATTCCTAGCCAATGCAATTGTACCTTGGTTGTCTTCATAGATCCTAGGTACATCATACTGACAATCATCAAGATGTTCTAGCAATTGGGATAAGTACAGACATTCTTGTGTAGTGGCAGCTAATGCCATGTACTCTGCCTCACACGTTGAAAGTGCTACAGTTGGCTGTTTCTTGGTTTTCCAAGAAATCAAAGGACCACTCTCACTCAGGCTAATACAGTAGCCAGTTGTACTACGCCGGTCAGTTGCATCAGTAGCCCAATCTGCATCACTGTATGCTAGCAATCTCAGGCCCTTGTCACATTTTCTGTAACACAACATTTTGTCATTTGTGCCTTTAAGATATTTGAACACATGCTTTACAATTGTCCACTGCTCTTCTGTTGGTTCACTGAAATACTGTGACAGTTTGCTAACAACAAAACTCAGATCAGGTCTAGTGCATGAGGTTAGGTAGATTAGGCTACCAACTGCCTCTCTATATTTTCTAGGGTCAGTCAACTTTTCTCCATCGTCAGTGTAATTTACTTTCTGTTCACAAGGTGTTGACCTAGGTTTACAATCTTGCATGTTAAACCTGTCAAGCAGTTTGTCAACATAACTCTGCTGTGACATAGTCACACATCCATCACACTGGTCAAAAGTGATACCAAGAAAATTCTTCAGTCTGCCTAGATCTTTCATCTGGAATTTTACTGTGAGCATCTCTTTTACATCTTTTAAAGCTCTCTCATCACTAGCAGCAATAACCAAGTCATCAACCCAGATCAGTATGATCACCTTGTCATTTTCTGTTTCCCTTTCATAAACACAATGATCAGCTGGGTTTTGTACAAACATGTTTTCACACAGATAGTCATGCAACATTTGGTTCCAGTTTCGACCTGATTGCTTAAGCCCATAAAGTGACTTCTCCAGTTTACAGACCATCTTGTCATTTGTCTGAGATTTCACATCATAACCCTCTGGCTGTTCCATGTAAATCTCACAATCAATAGGTGCATGCAGATAGGCGGTCTTAACATCCATCTGATGCAAAACTAGATCCTCCTGGGCAGCTTTCTGCATTAAAACTCTAACACTGGTCAGGTTAGCAGTAGGTGAAAACGTTTCTCCATAATCTACACCCATCTCCTGACTGTATCCTTTGGCTACATAACGGGCCTTGTACCTGTCAGATCCATCAACATTGCTTTTGATAGCATACACCCACCTACCCCCCACAGCTTTCTTACCCTCAGGTAAGGTGGTCAGAGTGAATGTGTCATTGTCCCTCAGAGATTTCATCTCTTCATCCATTGCATCTACCCATTCACTTGAGTTGGATGAAGTCACAGCTTCTCTGAAAGTCTGAGGTACATTACAAACCATCCTATAGCAATAATCTATGTTGACCTGAGCCTGGTCATTCTCCACTCCATAAAAGTCTGGCTTCCTCCTCTCTCTAGCAGGATATCGCTGTGGAGATTCATGTGCTTCCTGTTTGGCCTCACCCGTCTGTATGTGGCTTGGACCTGGCCTAGCCTCTGGGATCTCACTCTGCTTGAGTCTGTCAGGGTCAAGTATGGTTGTGCTATACTGCACACCAAAATCATCATCAGACACGTCAGTCTGCTGTCCCTCAACCATGTCGGTCATAAACTTCACCAGTCTGTGTTTCATCACTTTTCTACTGTCAGGATAGTAGACCATGTAGGCCGGACTGTTCTTGTCATAGCCAACAAAGATGCCCTTGTCAGACCTGGCCTCTAGCTTCTTCCTGTCCTGCCTGTAGGCATAACACACAGTACCAAACTTCTGCATCCTGGACACATTTTTCCTGTCAGTATGAAATAAGGTGTTTGTTTGGTGCGGTTATTGAAACATCTATTCCTCACCACAGCTGCTGTCTGGACAGCATATGGCCATAGTTCCTTGGGTAACTGGCTCTCTAAGAGCATGCACCTGGCCATATCAAAAAGGGTTCTCCAGTTACGCTCAGCAGTTCCATTCTGGTGTGGTGAGTATGGTGCTGATTTCTCATGTCTAATGCAGTTCCTACGAAGTAGTGCTTGGTAGACCTGTCCTGTGAACTCAGTACCATTATCTGACCTGGTACACTTAACCTTCCCATATGGGGCTATGTCGGCAAGAAATCTCTCTGTGGCTTCCACTGTGTCACTCTTCTGCTTCAGACAATACACAAACACTGCACTCGAATAGTCATCAGTAAAGGATAGTGCATACCTATACCCTTCCCTGGAGCCTGGGTCTATAGGGCCTGCCAAGTCTGTGTGTACCAGCTCTAAAGCTGATTTGGCTCTCACGTCAGACTTCCTGTTCCTGCTCTGAGTGAACTTCCCCTGAGTACACACTTCACATTGCATGGACTTGTATCCTTTACCCTTGATTGACATACCATCCACAACATTCTCTAATTTCTGGACATCATCATGATTGCAATGTCCTAAAATCTCGTGCCACGTCTGAATATCATGACAGCTCACACATTGATCATTACAGTCTTTGTTCACTGGCACTGTAGGCAAATAAAACAATCTGTCATGTTCATGAATGAGAAAACGTGTACCGTCTCTGCACTGTAGGACGTCTTCTCCTTCCCTGAAGATCACAGTCGCCCCACCAGAAGTTGCCGCTCTTACAGAGAAGATGTCTTGAGGATAGGAGGGGATGTACAACGCCTGCCTCAGTGTGGTGCTGAGGTGCCGCCCCCTGCTGTCGACCAGACACACCTCCGCGTCGCCTCTGCGCTCCGCGACCCCCTTGCATCTCGTGCCATCGGCCAGCTCCACACAGTGAGTCTCAGCCTGGAATCCGTCGTCGAAGCTCTTGAACTTTTCCAGATCAGTGATGATATGCGACGTCGCACCGGTGTCCACCATCAGGCCCTTTCTCATGACACTGTGCCCTGGCTGAGGCTCGCTGGTCACGAATGCAAAGGTATTGTCATCCGTCTCCTCAGACACTCCACGTGCGTTGTCCTGCCGCTGCCTCCGCCCCCGTCGTGCAGTACTCTTGCCCTGGCTGTACCACTGTTGGCCGCGTTGACATGCCGATGCTTTGTGTCCTCTCTGACCACACCGGAAACACACAATGTCCATGCTCTCAATGCCCTGCTCCTTAGCGCCTGCCATGGTAGCCTTCCTCGGCTGTACTCGGGCTCCCATGACGTTGTCGTTGGCCACAGCTGTGCGCATACCCTCGGTGCTCTCATAGCTCCGCAGTTTAGTCTTAAAGTCAGCAAAAGAGAGTGTGTCATCACGTTGAGTGACAAAAATAGTAAAAGGCTTGAATGATTCTGGCAGCCCCTTCAAAACCATTGCAACCAAAAGTCCATCGCTCAACACTTCACCAGCATTTCTCAGAGCTGTGATTGATGTCTCAGCACGTATGACATAATCTGTCACACTCTCACTGCTTGACTTTTGCAGAGAGGTCAGTTCTGTATAAAGACTAACAATGCACGGCTTACCCTTGCCTGCATAATAGTCTCTCAAAATCTTGAGTGCTCCACGCCCGTCATCCGCTGCCTCTCGCATGACCAGGGACAAACTTTTGTCATCCAGGAATTGGATCAGTTCAGCATACGCCTCGACGTTCTTTGCTGTGTCTTCAGCCAGTGCATCTGCATCTGCACCTTCGGCGGGCCCATTCAAAATGGTGTCCTTTAGCTTCTGCAACCGCAGATGGCCCAAAAACTTTGTCTCCCACAGTTCATAGTTCCTTTCGTCTCCATCAAAAACAAGACGAGACCAACGTGAACTCATACTTGAACGTTCGCTCATGGTACTCCAAACGGTGAGACACACGTTCAAATGGAAGTACAAACTTTGTCTCTTGATGGCTCACGCCGGATATCTCTCCACAAACGCCAACGCATCTGGGCCCATAACCTGTTAAACAGAGCTTGACTACTTGCTAGATACCGGCTAAAACATGAACTGAGAAAAGAAACAATGTGGAGACAGGATGCTGGTGAAACACTCAATCAATTTATTTGCACATGAGCATTGGTGATATATACCTGTAGGCTCAGTGGCCACATGACACAGCACACCTGGGTCTCATCATCAATAATTGGGAGCACACAATCAGTTGACCAATTAACATGGATAACCCAAAACATTTTATCCTGGACAGTAGTGTTGCACGATATACCGGTACCAACGGTCTACCACGGTGCCAAAACGTCACGGTGCCAACTATACTATAAGCTCTATACAACGGTACTACCATGGAATATGGTACTACCGTTGAACACGGCAGGGGGACAATGTTACCTCTGTTCCCAAATTCACTGGTTTCTGCTAATGAGAAGACTGGCTCGCGACACCATATACGTATTATATACGTATTATATATACGTATTATATATGTCTATGCGCGACACCATTGTGGAGCTCCCAATTTGTTGGCTCGCGCACACATCTCCGCAGTCACTCGCGACACCGTTGTGACAGCTCCCAATGTGTTGGCTCGCGCACACATGCAATATTGACGTTATCTGTATGTCTGGGCGCAAGCCAGTCTTGTTCTCAGTAGGCTATCGTAACGGCAGAAGTGTTCCCTAGCTCCGAGTCCGCACCATCAAATGTTACATTATTGAAGAAACATAACTTAAGGTTTAACATGGAACTATTTCGGTTTTAAACCAGATAAAGTAAGCTATAGATGATGGCCATCCGTTGTGCAGGCGATGCAGCAATGCCGTACAGGCAAAATGAGGCAACACATCAAACTTAAAGGACAATGCTCGTTTTTTGACAACCTGGACCTTATTTACGACATATTATAAGACGTTTGACTCACCGAGATCACTTTGGTGTAGTTCGGAGGCATGTAGAAGAAATTTAAAATCCAGCGCGAGCCAGTATATCCATGTAATGGCGGTGGTCGGGGCCCTCAGAATGCAGTTTCTAAAAATCTATTTTCTGCCGCGAAACGGTTGTTTTCATCAATCTGTCTTGATGAATCGCTAGTTGTGCCTTCATAGAGCATAGGCCTGTTTTGGTTTTCACATGCCATGATCTTTCGAAACGTCTTTCGAAACGAAATAGCTTCCTCACTTGCTCCAGCACTAATGCGCACAGCGCGCAATCGTTGCTCCAGCACGCTGTGCGCATGCGTGCTGGAGCAAGTGAGGAAGCTATTTCGTGTCTAAAGACGTTTCTAAAGATCATATTACAGAGGCATGTGAAAAACCACAACAGGCCTATGCTCTCTGTTGGAAAGGGGTTTATTGATGATTGGCCTACACTGCATGTCAGTGTGGTTGTGCTGGTGACTGTTTGTCATCCATGGCAGAAGAGTTCACAGTGCAGTGGGACTCAGAGCTGTCATTATTGCTGAAGTCTGGAACCTTGTGAGACCATCCTGGTCCCTGGAGAGAAACAGACTGTGAGCTTGTGGGGTCAGGATGGTCTCTTGAGGTTATAGGTCACAGCTTCCTTGTCTGTTTTGGTGTGTTTGTGTCTTTAAGTGATTCAGACGAAGGGAAGGAGGAATGTGAGTTAAGTTGGGCTACAAGGTGAAGAAGCCTCCCCCTTGGCTCTCCTGACTTGGGGAGAGGGTCTGTCCTTTCCATAGGGCATGAACTAGACAGGGAAGCCTAGTGTGAAGTGTGTGTGTGTGTGTGTGTGTGTGTGTGTGTGTGTGTAGTTGGGGGTGATAGTGTAGGGTAGTGAGGTGAAAAGTTGTCACTAATATGACTTAATGATCATTTATTGTCTCCACAGTCTCTCTGTACCCAGACTTGGGTCTGATTCCCACAGGCGTCTTTTTAGAATGTTTCTGCTTGTCCTTGGGTTTACGTCTGACCTGGTCCAAAGTCCAAATGTATATTCATGTTGAAAGACAAAGACAGAGAGAGAGAGAGGGGGGAGAGAGGGTGATTTGGGGATGTTTATGTGTGTAGAACCTGGGAAGTGTGTGAGAGAGAAAGATGTGTGTGTGTATGCAGGTGAATTGGTGTCAGGGGAAAGAGGAGAGTGTGTTTTGTACCAGTGTGTCTGTATGCAGGATCATTAGTTGTGAGAGGGAACTACCACAGTAGTTAGTTGGACTAATGAGCCACAATGACGAGGAGGCCTATAGAAGGGAAGTGGAAGATCTAACACTGTGGTGCCATGACAACAACCTCTCCATAAATGTCCCTAAGACAAAGGAAACCATTGTTGACTTCAGAGAGAACAGAGGGAATCACACTCCCATCTCCATCAATGGGACATCTGTTGATATTGTTGATAGCTTGAGATTCCTCAGCACACACATCTCAGACTCACATGGTCTCTCAACACCAAGAGCATCCTCTAGAAAGCACAGCAGAGATTGCACTTTCTGAGGCGTCTCTAAAGCTTCGGAATGAGCCAAGGTTATAATAATTAAACTATGAGAGAGGGGTAGAGAGGATGAGAACTGGAGAGAGAGAGAGAGAGTTAGGGTGGTAGAGAGAGAGAGAGAGAGAGAGTTAGGGTGGTAGAGAGAGAGAGAGAGAGAGTTAGGGTGGTAGAGAGAGAGAGAGAGAATAGAGAGAGTTAGGGTGGTAGAGAGAGAGAGAGAGTTAGGGTGGTAGAGAGAGAGAGAGAGAGAATAGAGAGAGTTAGGGTGGTAGAGAGAGAGAGAGAGTTAGGGTGGTAGAGAGAGAGAGAATAGAGAGAGAGTTACGGTGGTAGAGAGAGAGAGAGAGAATAGAGAGAGAGTTAGGGTGGTAGAGAGAGAGAGAGAGAGAGAGAGTTAGGGTGGTAGAGAGAGAGAATAGAGAGAGAGAATAGAGAGAGAGTTAGGGTGGTAGAGAGAGAGAGAGAATAGAGAGAGTTAGGGTGGGAGAGAGAGAGAGAGTTAGGGTGGTAGAGAGAGAGAGAGAGTTAGGTGGTAGAGAGAGAGAGAGTTAGGGTGGTAGAGAGAGAGAGAGTTAGGGTGGTAGAGAGAGAGAGAGAGAGAATAGAGAGAGAGTTAGGGTGGTAGAGAGAGAGAGAGAGAGAATATAGAGAGAGTTAGGGTGGTAGAGAGAGAGAGAGAGAATAGAGAGAGAGTTAGGGTGGTAGAGAGAGAGAGAGAGAGAGAGTTAGGGTGGTAGAGAGAGAGAATAGAGAGAGAGAGAATAGATAGAGAGTTAGGGTGGTAGAGAGAGAGAGTTAGGGTGGTAGAGAGAGAGAATAGAGAGAGAGAGAATAGAGAGAGAGTTAGGGTGGTAGAGAGAGAGAATAGAGAGAGAGTTAGGGTGGTAGAGAGAGAGAGAGTTAGGGTGGTAGAGAGAGAATAGAGAGAGAGAGAATAGAGGGAGAGTTAGGGTGGTAGAGAGAGAGAGATAGAGAATAGAGAGAGAGTTAGGGTGGTGGAGAGAATAGAGAGAGAGTTAGGGTAGAGAGGGTGGTGGAGAGAGAGAGGGTAGGGCAGAGAGGGGGTATGAAGGATAGATGGATGGATGGATGGATGGATATATAGGTAGATAGGTAGATGGATAGATAGGTAGATAGGTAGATGGATAGATAGGTAGATAGGTAGATGGATGGATAGGTAGATAGGTAGATGGATGGATAGGTAGATAGGTAGATGGATGGATAGGTAGATAGGTAGATGGATGGATAGGTAGATAGGTAGATGGATAGATAGATAGATAGATAGATAGATAGATAGATAGATAGATAGATAGATAGATAGATAGATAGATAGATAGGTAGATAGATGGATGGATGGATAGATAGGTAGATGGATGGATAGATGGATAGATAGATAGATAGATAGATAGATAGATAGATAGATACATAGATAGGTAGATAGATGGATGGATGGATAGATAGGTAGATGGATGGATAGATGGATAGATGGATAGATAGATAGATAGATAGATAGATAGATAGATAGATAGATAGATAGATAGATAGATAGATAGATAGATAGATAGATAGGTAGAGGGTCGGGCAGAGAGAGAACTTGAACTTGATATGAGGAGTAGATAGTGGAGAGTGAATTAGTAGGGGAGGAAAAAGCAACAGGAGAAGGAGAGGAAGACTGATTGAGGGAAGAGAGAGAAGGGGAGGAGAGAGGGGAGGTAGGGGTGAGAGAAGGAGAGAGAGAAGGGGAGGAGAGAGGGGAGGTAGGGGTAAGAGAAGAAGAGAGAGAAGGGGAGGAGAGAGGGGAGGAGAGAGGGGAGGTAGGGGTGAGAGAAGGGGAGGAGAGAGGGGAGAGAGAAAAAGAGAGAGAAGGGGAGGAGAGAGAGGAGGTAGGGGTGAGAGAAGGGGAGAGAGAAGGGGAGGAGAGAGGGGAGGTAGGGGTGAGAGAAGGGGAGGAGAGAGGGGAGGTAGGGGTGAGAGAAGAAGAGAAAGAAGGGGAGGAGAGAGGGGAGGTAGGGGTGAGAGAAGAAGAGAGAGAAGGGGAGGAGAGAGGGGAGGTAGGGGTGAGAGAAGAAGAGAGAGAAGGGGAGGAGAGAGGGGAGGTAGGGCTGAGAGGAGAGACAGGACAGGGGGAGGAAGGAGGGAGGAGAGAGGGGAGGTAGGGGTGAGAGAAGGGTAGGAGAGAGGGAAGGAGAGAGGGGAGGTAGGGGTGAGAGAAGGAGAGACAGGACAGGGGGAGGAAGGAGGGAGGAGAGAGGGGAGGTAGGAGTGAGAGAAGGAGAGACAGGACAGGGGGAGGAAGGAGAGAGGGGAGGTAGGGGTGAGAGAAGAAGAGAGAGAAGGGGAGGAGAGGGGAGGTAGGGGTGAGAGAAGGAGAGAGAGAAGGGGAGGAGAGAGGGCAGGTAGGGGTGAGAGAAGGAGAGAGAGAAGGGGAGGAGAGAGGGGAGGTAGGGGTGAGAGAAGGAGAGACAGGACAGGGGGAGGAAGGAGGGAGGAGAGAGGGGAGAGAGAAGGGGAGGAGAGAGGGGAGGTAGGGGAGAGAGAAGGGGAGGAGAGAGGGGAGGTAGGGGTGAGAGAAGGGGAGGAGAGAGGGGAGGTAGGGGTGAGAGAAGGGGAGGAGAGAGGGGAGGTAGGGGTGAGAGAAGGGGAGGAGAGAGGGGAGGTAGGGGTGAGAGAAGAAGAGAGAGAAGGGGAGGAGAGAGGGGAGGAGAGAGGGGAGGTAGGGGTGAGAGAAGGAGAGAAAGAAGGGGAGGAGAGAGGGGAGGTAGGGGTGAGAGAAGTAGAGACAGGACAGGGGGAGGAAGGAGGGAGGAGAGAGGGGAGGTAGGGGTGAGAGAAGGGGAGGAGAGAGGGGAGGTAGGGGTGAGAAGGAGAGACAGGACAGGGGGAGGAAGGAGGGAGGAGAGAGGGGAGGTAGGGGTGAGAGAAGGAGAGAGAGAAGGGGAGGAGAGAGGGGAGGTAGGGGTGAGAGAAGAAGAGAGAGAAGGGGAGGAGAGAGGGGAGAGAGAAGGGGAGGAGAGAGGGGAGAGAGAAGGGGAGGAGAGAGGGGAGGTAGGGGTGAGAGAAGGAGAGATAGAAGGGGAGGAGAGAAGGGGAGGAGAGAGGGGAGGTAGGGGTGAGAGAAGGGGAGGAGAGAGGGGAGGAGAGAGGGGAGGTAGGGGTGAGAGAAGGGGAGGAGAGAGGGGAGGTAGGGGTGAGAGAAGGAGAGACAGGACAGGGGGAGGAAGGAGAACGAGGAGGATCAGGTGAAACTGGTGGGAGGGGAAAAGAGAGAGAAGTAGATACACGTGAGGGAGAGAAGGAGGGAGGAGGGAATGTGACAGAAGAGAAAGAGAGAGAGAGGGATGGAGTGAGAGAGGAGAGAAAGATGAGAACTGATAGAACTGGAGAGGAGGAGGAGATGGACAGAGTGGTAGAGAGAGAGAGAGAGAGGAGGGAGGAGGAGATGGACAGAGTGGTAGAGAGAGAGAGGAGGGAGGGAGGAGGAGATGGACAGAGTGGTAGAGAGAGAGAGGAGAGGAGGGAGGGAGGAGGAGATGGACAGAGTGGTAGAGAGAGAGAGAGAGGAGACAGGAGGGAGGAGGAGATGGACAGAGTGGTAGAGAGAGAGAGAGAGGAGACAGGAGGGAGGAGGAGATGGACAGAGTGGTAGAGAGAGAGAGAGAGGAGACGGGAGGGAGGAGGAGATGGACAGAGTGGTAGAGAGAGAGAGAGGAGGAGATGGACAGAGTGGTAGAGAGAGAGAGGAGGGAGGGAGGAGGAGATGGACAGAGTGGTAGAGAGAGAGAGGAGACAGGAGGGAGGAGGAGATGGACAGAGTGGTAGAGAGAGAGAGGAGACAGGAGGGAGGAGGAGATGGACAGAGTGGTAGAGAGAGAGAGGAGACAGGAGGGAGGAGGAGATGGACAGAGTGGTAGAGAGAGAGAGGAGACAGGAGGGAGGAGGAGATGGACAGAGTGGTAGAGAGAGAGAGGAGACGGGAGGGAGGAGGAGATGGACAGAGTGGTAGAGGGAGACAGGAGGGAGGAGGAGATGGACAGAGTGGTAGAGAGAGAGAGGAGACGGGAGGGAGGAGGAGATGGACAGAGTGGTAGAGAGAGAGAGGAGACGGGAGGGAGGAGGAGATGGACAGAGTGGTAGAGAGAGAGAGAGGAGACAGGAGGGAGGAGGAGATGGACAGAGTGGTAGAGAGAGAGAGAGGAGGGAGGGAGGAGGAGATGGACAGAGTGGTAGAGAGAGAGAGGAGGGAGGGAGGAGGAGATGGACAGAGTGGTAGAGAGAGAGAGAGGAGACAGGAGGGAGGAGGAGATGGACAGAGTGGTAGAGAGAGAGAGAGAGAGAGGAGACGGGAGGGAGGAGGAGATGGACAGAGTGGTAGAGAGAGAGAGGAGACGGGAGGGAGGAGGAGATGGACAGAGTGGTAGAGAGAGAGAGGAGACGGGAGGGAGGAGGAGATGGACAGAGTGGTAGAGAGAGAGAGGAGACGGGAGGGAGGAGGAGATGGACAGAGTGGAGAGAGAGAGAGAGGAGACAGGAGGGAGGAGGAGATGGACAGAGTGGAGAGAGAGAGAGAGGAGACAGGAGGGAGGAGGAGATGGACAGAGTGGTAGAGAGAGAGAGGAGACGGGAGGGAGGAGGAGATGGACAGAGTGGTAGAGAGAGAGAGAGAGGAGACGGGAGGGAGGAGGAGATGGACAGAGTGGTAGAGAGAGAGAGAGGAGGGAGGGAGGAGGAGATGGACAGAGTGGTAGAGAGAGAGAGGAGACAGGAGGGAGGAGGAGATGGACAGAGTGGTAGAGAGAGAGAGAGAGAGGAGACGGGAGGGAGGAGGAGATGGACAGAGTGGTAGAGAGAGAGGAGGGAGGGAGGAGGAGATGGACAGAGTGGTAGAGAGAGAGAGAGGACAGGAGGGAGGAGGAGATGGACAGAGTGGTAGAGAGAGAGAGAGGAGGGAGGAGGAGATGGACAGAGTGGTAGAGAGAGAGAGAGAGGAGGGAGGGAGGAGGAGATGGACAGAGTGGTAGAGAGAGAGAGAGGAGACGGGAGGGAGGAGGAGATGGACAGAGTGGTAGAGAGAGGGAGAGGACAGGAGGGAGGAGGAGATGGACAGAGTGGTAGAGAGAGAGAGGAGGGAGGGAGGAGGAGATGGACAGAGTGGTAGAGAGAGAGAGAGGACAGGAGGGAGGAGGAGATGGACAGAGTGGTAGAGAGAGAGAGAGGAGGGAGGGAGGAGGAGATGGACAGAGTGGTAGAGAGAGAGAGAGGAGACGGGAGGGAGGAGGAGATGGACAGAGTGGTAGAGAGAGAGAGGAGGGAGGGAGGAGGAGATGGACAGAGTGGTAGAGAGAGAGAGGAGACGGGAGGGAGGAGGAGATGGACAGAGTGGTAGAGAGAGAGAGGAGGGAGGGAGGAGGAGATGGACAGAGTGGTAGAGAGAGAGAGGAGACGGGAGGGAGGAGGAGATGGACAGAGTGGTAGAGAGAGAGAGGAGGGAGGGAGGAGGAGATGGACAGAGTGGTAGAGAGAGAGAGAGGAGACGGGAGGGAGGAGGAGATGGACAGAGTGGTAGAGAGAGAGGAGACGGGAGGGAGGAGGAGATGGACAGAGTGGTAGAGAGAGAGAGGAGACGGGAGGGAGGAGGAGATGGACAGAGTGGTAGAGAGAGAGAGAGGAGACGGGAGGGAGGAGGAGATGGACAGAGTGGTAGAGAGAGAGGAGACGGGAGGGAGGAGGAGATGGACAGAGTGGTAGAGAGAGAGAGGAGACGGGAGGGAGGAGGAGATGGACAGAGTGGTAGAGAGAGAGAGGAGACGGGAGGGAGGAGGAGATGGACAGAGTGGTAGAGAGAGAGAGAGAGGAGACAGGAGGGAGGAGGAGATGGACAGAGTGGTAGAGAGAGAGGAGACAGGAGGGAGGAGGAGATGGACAGAGTGGTAGAGAGAGAGAGAGAGGAGACGGGAGGGAGGAGGAGATGGACAGAGTGGTAGAGAGAGAGAGAGAGGAGACGGGAGGGAGGAGGAGATGGACAGAGTTGTAGAGAGAGAGAGGAGACGGGAGGGAGGAGGAGATGGACAGAGTGGTAGAGAGAGAGAGAGGAGGGAGGAGGAGATGGACAGAGTGGTAGAGAGAGAGAGAGGAGACGGGAGGGAGGAGGAGATGGACAGAGTGGTAGAGAGAGAGAGGAGACGGGAGGGAGGAGGAGATGGACAGAGTGGTAGAGAGAGAGAGAGGAGACGGGAGGGAGGAGGAGATGGACAGAGTGGTAGAGAGAGAGGAGACGGGAGGGAGGAGGAGATGGACAGAGTGGTAGAGAGAGAGAGAGGAGACAGGAGGGAGGAGGAGATGGACAGAGTGGTAGAGAGAGAGAGGAGACGGGAGGGAGGAGGAGATGGACAGAGTGGTAGAGAGAGAGAGGAGGGAGGAGGGAGGAGGAGATGGACAGAGTGGTAGAGAGAGAGAGAGGAGACGGGAGGGAGGAGGAGATGGACAGAGTGGTAGAGAGAGAGAGAGGAGACGGGAGGGAGGAGGAGATGGACAGAGTGGTAGAGAGAGAGAGAAAGAGGGAGTAGAGGAGAGAGAGAGAGAGAAAGAGGGAGTAGATGAGAGGGAGGAGAGAGAGAAAGAGGGAGTAGAGGAGAGGGAGAGAGAGAGAGGGAGGAGAGGAGAGAGAGAGTGGGGGAGAGGAGGGAGAGAAAGGGGAGGGAGGAGCAGCAGAGGGAGAGAGAAAAGGGGGAGAGAGGGAATGGAGAAGGAGTGAAACAGGAGACATGGAGGAGAAGGAGAGAGGTAGCACAACAGAGATGGAGAGAGAGAGACAGGAAGACGGAGCGACAGAGAGATAAAGGAGGAGAGGGACAGAGTTGGGTGTGGAGGGAGAGGAGGATGAGACAGAGTGGTAGAGAGAGAGAGGAGGGAGGGAGGAGGAGATGGACAGAGTGGTAGAGAGAGAGGAGACGGGAGGGAGGAGGAGATGGACAGAGTGGTAGAGAGAGAGAGGAGGGAGGGAGGAGGAGATGGACAGAGTGGTAGAGAGAGAGAGGAGGGAGGGAGGAGGAGATGGACAGAGTGGTAGAGAGAGAGAGGAGACGGGAGGGAGGAGGAGATGGACAGAGTGGTAGAGAGAGAGAGAGGAGACGGGAGGGAGGAGGAGATGGACAGAGTGGTAGAGAGAGAGAGGAGACAGGAGGGAGGAGGAGATGGACAGAGTGGTAGAGAGAGAGAGGAGACGGGAGGGAGGAGGAGATGGACAGAGTGGTAGAGAGAGAGAGGAGACGGGAGGGAGGAGGAGATGGACAGAGTGGTAGAGAGAGAGAGGAGACGGGAGGGAGGAGGAGATGGACAGAGTGGTAGAGAGAGAGAGGAGACAGGAGGGAGGAGGAGATGGACAGAGTGGTAGAGAGAGAGAGAGAGGAGACGGGAGGGAGGAGGAGATGGACAGAGTGGTAGAGAGAGAGAGGAGACGGGAGGGAGGAGGAGATGGACAGAGTGGTAGAGAGAGAGGAGGGAGGGAGGAGGAGATGGACAGAGTGGTAGAGAGAGAGAGGAGACAGGAGGGAGGAGGAGATGGACAGAGTGGTAGAGAGAGAGAGGAGACGGGAGGGAGGAGGAGATGGACAGAGTGGTAGAGAGAGAGAGGAGACGGGAGGGAGGAGGAGATGGACAGAGTGGTAGAGAGAGAGAGAGGAGGGAGGGAGGAGGAGATGGACAGAGTGGTAGAGAGAGAGAGAGGAGACGGGAGGGAGGAGGAGATGGACAGAGTGGTAGAGAGAGAGAGAGGAGACAGGAGGGAGGAGGAGATGGACAGAGTGGTAGAGAGAGAGAGGAGACAGGAGGGAGGAGGAGATGGACAGAGTGGTAGAGAGAGAGAGAGGAGACGGGAGGGAGGAGGAGATGGACAGAGTGGTAGAGAGAGAGAGGAGACGGGAGGGAGGAGGAGATGGACAGAGTGGTAGAGAGAGAGAGAGGAGACGGGAGGGAGGAGGAGATGGACAGAGTGGTAGAGAGAGAGAGGAGACGGGAGGGAGGAGGAGATGGACAGAGTGGTAGAGAGAGAGGAGACGGGAGGGAGGAGGAGATGGACAGAGTGGTAGAGAGAGAGAGGAGACGGGAGGGAGGAGGAGTGAATAAGTGAGTTCTAGAGAGGTGAAGGAATGAGAGAGAAGGGGAGGAGAGCAGGAGAAGAGGAGAGGGATGGTGGAGAGAAATAGAAAGTGCTGGAGGGAGACGAGGAGAGAGAGATACAGAGGGGAGGGAGGGAGGGGAGAGGGGGAGGATGCAGCGGACATTTTCACACCTGCTTTTCATTTAGTCAGTCTTCATCTTCCTGATTGAAACACCTGTACGTTTTGGTGACATCCTGAATTTGACAAGATCTCTTTGATCTTAGTATCTTTGTTAAACCATAATAGACATTAAAACGGACTTCTGGGCTACATGTGCAGCTTCCATAGCCTCGTCCTGTTTGAATGTGTGATGACTGTATCACTCAGTCTACCCCATCACTCTCATCACATATCTGAACAGTCAATGACACATTAAGCAGCAGGGTCAGTCCTACCTCTCAGGGTGGCCATCTTCAAAAAGACAGGTTGATCCTGGAGACGACAGGAGACTACTGCTGCAAAACAAGACAGGCTTGAGAGAGGGGTCAGGAAAAGGGAGGGAGAGAGGGGGAGGAAAGGAGTGAGGAAGGGAGAGGTGGAGGGATTGAGAGAGAAGGAGAGAGTTGGAATAGATGGGAGGAGGAGGAGGGAGAGAAAGAGGGGGAGTAGAGGAGAGAGAGAGGGAGTAGAGGAGAGAGAAAGAGGGAGAGAGAGAGGGAGTAGAGGAGAGAGAGAGTGGGGGAGAGGGAGGAGAGGAGAAAGAGGGAGTAGAGGAGAGGGAGGAGAGGAGAGAGAGAGAGAAAGAGGGAGAAGAGGAGAGAGAGAGAGAAAGAGGGAGTAGAGGAGAGGGAGGTGAGAGAGAGAAAGAGGGAGTAGAGGAGAGAGAGAGAGGGAGTAGAGGAGAGAGAGAAAGAGGGAGTAGAGGAGAGGGAGGAGAGGAGAGAGAGAAAGAGGGAGTAGAGGAGAGAGAGAGAGGGAGTAGAGGAGAGAGAGAAAGAGGGAGTAGAGGAGAGGGAGGAGAGGAGAGAGAGAAAGAGGGAGTAGAGGAGAGGGAGAGAGGGAGTAGAGGAGAGAGAAAGAGGTAGTAGAGGAGAGAGAGAGAGGGAGAGAGGGAGTAGAGGAGAAAGAGAAAGAGGGAGTAGAGGAGAGAGAGAGAGGGAGAGAGAGAGTAGAGGAGAGAGAGAGGGAGTAGAGGAGAGGGAGGAGAGCAGAGAGATAGAGAAAGAGGGAGTAGAGGAGAGAGAGAGAGAAAGAGGGAGTAGAGGAGAGGGAGGAGAGGAGAGAGAGAGAAAGAGGGAGTAGAGGAGAGGGAGGAGAGAGAGAAAGGGAGTAGAGGAGAGGGAGAGAGGGAGAGAGAGAGAGGGAGGAGAGGAGAGAGAGAGAGAAAGAGGGAGTAGAGGAGAGGGAGGAGAGGAGAGAGAGAGAAAGAGGGAGTAGAGGAGAGGGAGAGAGGGAGAGAGAGAGGGAGGAGAGGAGGGAGAGAGTGGGGGAGAGGAGGGAGAGAAAGGGGAGGGAGGAGTAAAGGGAGGAGCAGCAGAGGGAGAGAGAAAAGGGGGAGAGAGGGAATGGAGAAGGAGTGAAACAGGAGACATGGAGGAGAAGGAGAGAGGTAGCACAACAGAGATGGAGAGAGAGAGAGGAAGACGGAGCGACAGAGAGATAACGGAGGAGAGGGACAGAGTTGGGTGTGGAGGGAAAGGAGGATGAGACAGAGGAAAAGAAGGAGAGAAGGGAGAGAAAGGAAGAGGAGTTGAGGAGTAGAAGATGAGGGGAGGATCTCAGGGTAAAGAAAGAGGCGGAGGAGGGGGAACAGAGTGGGTGTGGAGGTAGAGAGGGATGAGAGAAAGGAGGAAGAGATGGAGAGGGGAGGGATTGATAAAGGAGTGTGGAAGTGACAGACACAGGAGAGGGGAACGAGGGATGGATGGAGGGAGGAGTGAAGGAGA
The DNA here is from genome assembly GCF_949987555.1 of Borostomias antarcticus. Taxonomy (NCBI): domain Eukaryota; kingdom Metazoa; phylum Chordata; class Actinopteri; order Stomiiformes; family Stomiidae; genus Borostomias; species Borostomias antarcticus. The sequence goes on from NC_140253.1 coordinate 20,838,270, forward strand.
GAGAGAGGTAGATTAGGAGCAACTGAGAGGTTGAGAGGACTAGGAATGGAGGAGAGAGGGATGGAGATGGGGTGAACAGGAGGGAGGGAGTGAAGGAGGGAGAGAGAGGAGAGAAATGCAGAGGGAGGAGCAGGGGAGGGAGAGAGAAAAAGGGGAGAGAAGGATGGAGAGGGAAAGAGGGAGGAGACAGAGGTAGTCTGGGTGAGAGAGACATTGGAAGAGAGAGAGAGGGATGAGAGGGGTAGTGGAGGTAGAGGTGGAGAAAGCAGAGAGAGGGAGAAGGAAGGAGAGGGGAGGGAAGACATTGGATGGTTCCTACGTGATGCAGCGTAGACCCCAGGGTCTCTTCCCCTAGCCCTTCTCCCGAGGGAAGGAAAGACAACGGGACCACAACACCATACAAACTCTACTAGGTCAAACACAAGCAGCACACGACCAGAAGCAAACACAATCACCCTCCCCCCATCCTACACATGCACCAAGCCACAATATATAGGAGACAGGAAGACAGGTGATTGGACGAGACAGCTGGAACACAGGTGGACTTGATGGACAACAATTAGCAGATAGATCAGCAGCCTGGACAGAGGACACAAGAACACCTGGGGAGAGGGACACAACACAAGACCACACACACACACACACACACACACACACACACACAGACGTAACTCTCCTCCCCATGAAGAGCAAACCCAGGGTTTGTGATACCACAGGAGCACTGAACTGAGTCAGAGAGAGAGAGAGAGAGAGAGAGAGAGAGAGAGAGAGATAAGGAGAGAGAGAGAGAGAGATAAGGAGAGAGATAAGGAGAGAGAGAGATAAGGAGAGAGAGAGAGAGAGAGACAGAGAGAGAGAGATAAGGAGAGAGAGAGAGAGAGAGATAAGGAGAGAGAGAGAGAGATAAGGAGAGAGAGACAGAGTGAGAGAGAGAGAGATAAGGAGAGAGAGAGAGAGAGACAGAGAGAGAGGTGAGGAGAGAGAGTGAGAGAGAGAGAGAGACAGAGAGAGAGAGATAAGGAGAGAGAGAGAGAGAGAGACAGAGAGAGAGAGATAAGGAGAGAGAGAGATAAGGAGAGAGAGAGGTGAGGAGAGAGAGAGAGAGAGACAGAGAGAGAGAGAGAAGGAGAGAGAGAGGTGAGGAGAGAGAGAGACAGAGTGTGTGTGTCTTAAGCAGTGTGTGTGTCCATGTTTAGCTGTGTGTGTGTGTGTGTGTGTGTGTGTGTGTTTGTGAGGAGAGAATATATTGTGTGTGTTTAGCTGTGTGTGTATGAGTTTGAGTCAATAGCTATGTGTGTGCGTCAGTGTGTGTGACAGAGAGAAAGAGTATGTATTTTGTGTGTGTGTGTGCGCGTGTGTTTGGGGGAGAGAGAGAGTGTGTTTGTGTGTGTTGGAGAGAGAGTGGGGAGGGAGAGTGTGTGTGTGTGTTCGTGTGTGGGATAGAGAGAGAGTGTGTGTGTGTGTGTGGGAGACGGTGTGTGTGGGGGGGGGGTGTTTGTGTGTGTGTGTAGGAGAGGGAGTGTGTGTGTCGGGGGGAGGGGGGGTGAATAGTGTGTGTGTGTTGTGTGTGTGTGTGGGAGAGAGAGAGGGTGTGTGGGGGATAGAGAGAGAGAGTGTGTGTGTGTGTGTGGGGGGGGGAGGGAGTGTGTGTGTGTGGGGGAGGGGGGGTGAATTGTGTTTGTGTTGTGTTTGTGTGTGTGGGAGAGAGCGAGTGTGTGTGGGGGATAGAGAGAGAGTGTGTGTGTTCTTGTGTGTGGGACAGACAGTGTGTGTGTGGGGGGGGGGTGCCTGTGTGTTTGTGTGTGTGGGAGAGAGAGAGAATGTGTGTTTGTGTGTGTGGGAGAGAGAGTGTGTGTGTGTCCGTGTGTGGGATAGAGAGAGAGTGTGTGGGGGATAGAGAGAGAGAGTGTGGGGAGGGAGAGTGTCTGTGGGAGACAGTGTGTGTGTGTGTGTGTGTGTGTGTGTGTGTGGGGGAGAGGGATTGTGTGTGTTTGTGTGTGTGGGAGAGTGTGTGGGGGGGTGTGTGGGAGAGTGTGTGTGTGTGTGGGGGTGTGAGGAGAGAATATATTGTGTGTGTTTAGCTGTGTGTGTATGAGTTTGAGTCAATAGCTATGTGTGTGCGTCAGTGTGTGTGACAGAGAGAAAGAGTATGTATTTTGTGTGTGTGTGTGTGTGTGGGGGGGGGAGAGAGAGAGTGTGTTTGAGTGTGTGGGAGAGAGAGTGTGGGGAGAGAGAGTGTGTGTGGGAGAGAGAGTGTGTGTGTGTGTTCGTGTGTGGGATAGAGAGAGAGTGTGTGTGTGTGTGTGGGAGACGGTGTGTGTGTGTGGGGGGGGGTGTTTGTGTGTGTGTGGGAGAGGGAGTGTGTGTGTCGGGGGGAGGGGGGGTGAATAGTGTGTGTGTGTTGTGTGTGTGTGTGGGAGAGAGAGAGGGTGTGTGGGGGATAGAGAGAGAGAGTGTGTGTGTGTGTGTGGGGGGGGGGGGGGGGGGGAGAGGGAGTGTGTGTGTGTGGGGGAGGGGGGGTGAATTGTGTTTGTGTTGTGTTTGTGTGTGTGGGAGAGAGCGAGTGTGTGTGGGGGATAGAGAGAGAGTGTGTGTGGGGGATAGAGAGAGAGAGAGTGTGTGGGGGGGAGAGTGTGTTTGTTCTTGTGTGTGGGACAGACAGTGTGTGTGTGGGGGGGGTGCGTGTGTGTTTGTGTGTGTGGGAGAGAGAGTGTGTGTGTGTTCGTGTGTGGGATAGAGAGAGAGTGTGTGTGGGAGACAGTGTGTGTGTGTGTGGGAGGGGGGGTTGAATAGTGTGTGTGTGTGTGTGTTGTGTGTGGGACAGACAGTGTGTGTGTGGGGGGGGGTGCGTGTGTGTTTGTGTGTGTGGGGGAGAGAGAGAATGTGTGTTTGTGTGGGAGAGAGAGTGTGTGTTTGTTCGTGTGTGGAATAGAGAGAGAGAGTGTGTGTGGGAGAGGGAGTGTGTGTGTGGGGGGGAGGGGGGGTTGAATAGTGTGTGTGTTTGTGTTGTGTGTGTGTGTGGGAGAGAGCGAGTGTGTGTGGGGGATAGAGAGAGAGAGAGTGTTGGGGATAGAGAGAGAGTGTGTGTGGGGGATAGAGAGAGAGAGTGTGGGGGATAGAGAGAGAGAGAGTGTGTGGGGGATAGAGAGAGAGAGAGTGTGTGGGGGATAGAGAGAGAGAGAGTGTGTGGGGGGGAGAGTGTGTTTGTTCTTGTGTGTGGGACAGAGAGTGTGTGTGGGGGGGGGGTGCGTGTGTGTTTGTGTGTGTGGGAGAGAGAGAATGTGTGTTTGTGTGTGTGGGAGAGAGAGTGTGTGTTTGTTCGTGTGTGGAATAGAGAGAGAGTGTGTGTGTGTGGGAGACAGTGTGTGTTTGTGTGGGAGGGGGGGTGAATAGTGTGTGTGTGTGTTGTGTTTGTGTGTGTGGGAGAGAGAGAGTGTGTGTGGGGGAGTGTTTGTTTGTGTGTGTGAGAGTGTGTGTGTGTGGGGGGGAGGGGGGTGAATAGTGTGTGTGTGTTGTGTTTGTGTGTGTGGGAGAGAGGGAGTGTGTGTGTGGGATAGAGAGAGAGTGTGGGAGAGAAAGAGTGTGTGTGTGGGATAGAGAGAGAGTGTGTGGGGGGTATGTGTGTGTTTGTGTGTGGGAGAGAAAGAATGTGTTTTTTTTGTGTGTGGGAGAGTGTGTGTGTGTGTGTGTGTGTGTGAGGAGAGAATATATTGTGTGTGTTTAGCTGTGTGTGTATGAGTTTGAGTCAATAGCTATGTGTGTGCGTCAGTGTGTGTGACAGAGAGAAAGAGTATGTATTTTGTGTGTGTGTGTGTGTGTTTGAGTGTGTTTGAGTGTGTGAGAGAGAGAGTGTGTTTGTTCTTGTGTGTGGGACAGACAGTGTGTGTGTGGGAGAGAGAGAGTGTGTTTGTGTGTGTGGGAGAGAGAGTGTGGGGAGGGAGAGTGTGTGTGTGTGTTCGTGTGTGGGATAGAGAGAGAGTGTGTGGGGGGGGGAGAGAGCGAGTGTGTGTGGGGGATAGAGAGAGAGAGAGTGTGTGGGGGGGAGAGTGTGTTTGTTCTTGTGTGTGGGACAGAGAGTGTGTGTGTGGGGGGGGTGCGTGTGTGTTTGTGTGTGTGGGAGAGAGAGAATGTGTGTTTGTGTGTGTGGGAGAGAGAGTGTGTGTTTGTTCGTGTGTGGGATAGAGAGGGAGTGTGTGTGTGTGTTGTGTTTGTGTGTGTGGGAGGGAGAGTGTGTGTGGGGGAGTGTTTGTGTGTGTGTGGGAGAGGGAGTGTGTGTGTGTGGGGGAGGGGGGGTGAATAGTGTGTGTGTGTTGTGTTTGTGTGTGTGGGAGAGAGAGAGTGTGTGTGGGGGGGTGCGTGTGTGTTTGTGTGTGTGGGAGATAGAGAGTGTGTGTGGGGGATAGAGAGAGAGAGTGTGGGGAGGGAGAGTGTCTGTGGGAGACAGTGTGTGTGTGTGTGTGTGTGTGTGTGTGGGGGAGAGGGATTGTGTGTGTTTGTGTGTGTGGGAGAGTGTGTGGGGGGGTGTGTGGGAGAGTGTGTGTGTGTGTGGGGGTGTGAGGAGAGAATATATTGTGTGTGTTTAGCTGTGTGTGTATGAGTTTGAGTCAATAGCTATGTGTGTGCGTCAGTGTGTGTGACAGAGAGAAAGAGTATGTATTTTGTGTGTGTGTGTGGGGGAGAGAGAGAGTGTGTTTGAGTGTGTGGGAGAGAGAGTGTGGGGAGAGAGAGTGTGTGTGGGAGAGAGAGTGTGTGTGTGTGTTCGTGTGTGGGATAGAGAGAGAGTGTGTGTGTGTGTGTGGGAGACGGTGTGTGTGGGGGGGGGGTGTTTGTGTGTGTGTGTAGGAGAGGGAGTGTGTGTGTCGGGGGGAGGGGGGGTGAATAGTGTGTGTGTGTTGTGTGTGTGTGTGGGAGAGAGAGAGGGTGTGTGGGGGATAGAGAGAGAGAGTGTGTGTGTGTGTGTGGGGGGGGGAGGGAGTGTGTGTGTGTGGGGGAGGGGGGGTGAATTGTGTTTGTGTTGTGTTTGTGTGTGTGGGAGAGAGCGAGTGTGTGTGGGGGATAGAGAGAGAGTGTGTGTGTTCTTGTGTGTGGGACAGACAGTGTGTGTGTGGGGGGGGTGCCTGTGTGTTTGTGTGTGTGGGAGAGAGAGAGAATGTGTGTTTGTGTGTGTGGGAGAGAGAGTGTGTGTGTGTCCGTGTGTGGGATAGAGAGAGAGTGTGTGGGGGATAGAGAGAGAGAGTGTGTGGGGGATAGAGAGAGAGAGTGTGTGGGGGATAGAGAGAGAGTGTGTGTGGGGGATAGAGAGAGAGTGTGTGGGGGATAGAGAGAGAGAGTGTGTGGGGGATAGAGAGAGAGAGTGTGTGGGGGATAGAGAGAGAGAGTGTGTGGGGGATAGAGAGAGAGTGTGTGGGGGGGGAGAGTGTGTTTGTTCTTGTGTGTGGGACAGAGAGTGTGTGTGTGGGGGGGTGCGTGTGTGTTTGTGTGTGTGGGAGAGAGAGTGTGTGTGGGAGAGAGAGAATGTGTGTTTGTGTGTGTGGGAGAGAGAGTGTGTGTTTGTTCGTGTGTGGAATAGAGAGAGAGTGTGTGTGGGAGACAGTGTGTGTTTGTGTGGGAGGGGGGGTGAATAGTGTGTGTGTGTTGTGTTTGTGTGTGTGGGAGAGAGAGAGTGTGTGTGGGGGAGTGTTTGTTTGTGTGTGTGGGAGAGAGAGAGTGTGTGTGGGAGAGAGAGAGTGTGTGGGTGGGTATGTGTGTGTTTGTGTGTGGGAGAGAAAGAATGTGTGTTTTTTGTGTGTGGGAGAGTGTGTGTGTGTGTGGGGGTGTGAGGAGAGAATATATTGTGTGTGTTTAGCTGTGTGTGTGTGAGTTTGAGTCAATAGCTATGTGTGTGCGTCAGTGTGTGTGACAGAGAGAAAGAGTATGTATTTTGTGTGTGTGTGTGTGTGTGTGTTTGAGTGTGTGAGAGAGAGAGTGTGTTTGTTCTTGTGTGTGGGACAGACAGTGTGTGTGTGGGAGAGAGAGAGTGTGTTTGTGTGTGTGGGAGAAAGAGTGTGGGGAGGGAGAGTGTGTGTGGGAGAGAGAGTGTGTGTGTTCGTGTGTGGGATAGAGAGAGAGTGTGTGTGGGAGACAGTGTGTGTGTGTGTGTGTGTGTGTGTGTGAGAGAGGGAGTGTGTGTGTGTGTGTGGGGGAGGGGGGGGTGAATAGTGTTTGTGTTGTGTTTGTGTGTGTGGGAGAGAGCGAGTGTGTGTGGGGGATAGAGAGAGAGAGTGTGTGTGGGGGATAGAGAGAGAGAGTGTGAGGGATAGAGAGAGAGAGTGTGTGTGTGGGGGATAGAGAGAGAGAGAGTGTGTGGGGGGGATAGAGAGAGAGAGAGTGTGTGTGGGGGGAGAGTGTGTTTGTTCTTGTGTGTGGGACAGAGAGTGTGTGTGTGGGGGGGGTGCGTGTGTGTTTGTGTGTGTGGGAGAGAGAGTGTGTTTGTTCGTGTGTGGGATAGAGAGAGTGTGTGGGACAGACAGTGTGTGTGTGGGAGAGAGAGTGTGTTTGTGTGTGTGGGAGAGAGAGTGTGGGGAGGGAGAGTGTGTGTGTGTTCGTGTGTGTGATAGAGAGAGAGTGTGTGTGGGAGACAGTGTGTGTGTGTGTGTGTGTGTGTGTGTGTGTGTGAGTGTGTGTGTGTGTGTGAGAGAGGGAGTGTGTGTGTGTGGGGGAGGGGGGGGTGAATAGTGTTTGTGTTGTGTTTGTGTGTGTGGGAGAGAGCGAGTGTGTGTGGGAGAGAGAGTGTGTGTGTGTTCGTGTGTGGGATAGAGAGAGAGTGTGTGTGTGTGGGGGAGGGGGGGTTGAATAGTGTGTGTGTTTGTGTTGTGTGTGTGGGAGAGAGCGAGAGAGTGAGTGTGGGGGATAGAGAGAGAGTGTGTGTGTGGGGGATAGAGAGAGAGTGTGTGGGGGATAGAGAGAGAGAGTGTGTGTGGGGGATAGAGAGAGAGTGTGTGTGTGGGGGATAGAGAGAGAGTGTGTGGGGGATAGAGAGAGAGAGTGTGTGTGGGGGATAGAGAGAGAGTGTGTGTGGGGGATAGAGAGAGAGTGTGTGGGGGATAGAGAGAGAGTGTGTGGGGGATAGAGAGAGAGTGTGTGGGGGATAGAGAGAGAGAGTGTGTGGGGGATAGAGAGAGAGAGTGTGTGGGGGATAGAGAGAGAGAGTGTGTGGGGGATAGAGAGAGTGTGTGTGGGGGATAGAGAGAGAGAGAGTGTGGGGGATAGAGAGAGAGTGTGTGTGGGGGATAGAGAGAGAGAGTGTGTGGGGGATAGAGAGAGAGAGTGTGGGTGTTAGAGAGAGAGTGTGTGTGTGGGGGGGGTGCGTGTGTGTTTGTGTGTGTGGGGGAGAGAGAGTGTGTGTGGGAGACAGTGTGTGTGTGTTCGTGTGTGGGATAGAGAGAGAGTGTGTGTGGGAGACAGTGTGTGTGTGTGTGTGTGTGTGTGTGTGTGGGAGAGGGAGTGTGTGTGTGTGGGGGAGGGGGGGTTGAATAGTGTGTGTGTTTGTGTTGTGTGTGTGTGTGTGGGAGAGAGCGAGTGTGTGTGGTGGATAGAGAGAGAGAGGTGTGGGGATAGAGAGAGAGAGTGTGTGGGGGATAGAGAGAGAGAGTGTGTGGGGGAAGAGTGTGTTTGTTCTTGTGTGTGGGACAGAGAGTGTGTGTTTGGGGGGGTGCGTGTGTGTTTGTGTGTGTGGGAGAGAGAGTGTGTTTGTGTGTGTGGGAG
>NC_140253.1:20851212-20943712 GCF_949987555.1 Borostomias antarcticus
AAACGACGCGCGGTCTCTTTAGCCCTGAGACCATCAGACAGGCAGCTCAGGAGGTTGAAGGCTTTATATATTATTATGATATTATGTCTAATAATACATTCGTTGAAAGTACACAGGCTGATCTACTATACGGAATTGGACCGAGGAGTGTTCTCATATGGAACTAGGCTGCACACGCCCGGCCGCGACAAGAGCTGAATTGTAGTCAGCTTTCCCCGCTGCGCGCAGGACGCGTGCGTCCCCCGCTCCGAGCGAGAACACAGGCAGAATGTCGCTCCCCGTCTGAAACGGCCTTGACTCCTGGAATCCCAAGGTCTTTCATATTGAAATTCTCTTGATGGTCTGGGGATGCGAGACGTGTTAAGGGAGTGCATCAGTCGTGATCCGTGACAGTAGGCTACCAGCCTGCGCTGCGCTCAGAACAAAGTTGGATGAATGGATGGACTTATTGGAATCCTGGAAAATGTTTATTGCGCACTAAAATCATGAAAGCATAAATGTAAAAATGCAGCAACAGAAGTAGTCTAGATGAGATGGTGGTTTAAATGAATGGCAACACATAAATTGAGACATAAATTGAGACTGGTGATAATGCTGATAATCTACAGTAGGGCCTACCTCTGGCTGAGTTACAGTCATTCATTTCTTACACATGGGCCTATACAATACTTGCACAATCTACTTTGGACCGTTAAATCCATCCATCTATCAATCAAACTAGCGAATTCAATGGCCGGTCATGGCAAAGCACCCGCTAACGCAGGCTACCCCCCTCCCCACGATCCAGGGCTAGGAAACCGGTTCATCCAGTTTATTTGAATATAAAAGAATTGGGGGGGGGGGGGGGGTTACAATAGTCTAGTCCAGGTTCGCTGGCGAGTGACGAGCTAGTCAGATGACGCATGCATGTGTGGACATTGTAGGCCTGTTCTCTAAAACCTAAAGAATAAAAGTAGGCTACGTTCAACATTCATTGGAGTGGTCCAGTTGGATAGGCTAGTCTAATCTAAATAAATTGAGGATGCCACAGACAGACAGGGAGGAAATCTATTTGTTTCATTGTTTGTGCTCTGTATGCCAAGATAGTTAATGTTCGGATATAAATGGCAGTATAGCGGGAAAAAACCCTATCAAAGGCCAAGATTAGAAGGGATTTGAAGATGTAATTGGTCATTTTAAATGGGCCTACTTTATCTTTTGATGCCTATTTGAACGGACTGCATCGATCAATGCAATGACTCTCCATGTTTTTCAGTTTTACCCATTTCATCAATAAAACATCATTTTTACAACCATGTCTCATTGATTGGGAAGGCATTTAGAGCTGCCGGTCTATTAGCCTACTCGGACTCAGAGGATGACATAACTGTTTATTGAGAAACAATTGCAGGCTGGGCTATATAAAGAAATACCACAATGCATGTAGTCTAGATATATTACATTATGGTTAGGCTATAGCCTACACTTTATGGTAGACTGCCCTCTCGCTCGCTAAGCAGGCTACATTGTGGCTGTTTTGTTCATCGCAGAAGCCTATAGCCTAGGCTACACATTAAAAAAATGTTTTTTTTTTATATAGACCTAGAAGGAATCAGAATATGTGGAAATTTAATTTTAGCCTATTTTAATACAATTCAAATTCTGCTAATTATTTTCAACGGACATTATGACCTGAGCATAATTAATAATTACTAAGTTAATATAGGCAACGCTTTTTACGGTAGGCTAGGCCTATGCGTCTTGTGATTGTACTGTAGCCTAGGCTACAACTTAAGGCTTATTTGGCCCTATTGAATTAATTTAAGCCTACTAGGCTACTCATTATTATCGAATTATCTAGTTGATATATGAATAAAACAATAAGCCGTTTTAATGGCTATGGGCTACTAGTTGTAGCTATACACGAGTTGATGCGCTCTGCTCTTACGCACGGTTGAGGCGGCCGGTGGCTTGGACGCCAGAGCGCGCAGCTCTTCAGCCAACTGGAGATGTCGCGTCTGGGGAGGCTCTGCGTCTCTCCACCAGTCCCCAGCGAGTCCAAGCTCCCCCAATGAATAATACTTGCGCGAAACTGTGCATATAATAGGCTGTAGCCAGCGCGAAACTGTGCATTCCCTATAGCCGTTCATGGAACGGCTGGCGGCCGGTATAAATAAATAAAAACATACACGATATTTTCTTATTTGAATGATCTTGAATATATATATATTCAAGATCATTCAAATAACAAAATATTGTGTATATTGTGCATGTGAACGCACTCACTGTCAAACCTGCCGCTATCTATGCACAAGATAGTTAATGTCCGGATATGATTGGCAATGAGTGATCTTTACTCATGGCGACTATGTCAATTTTGTATGGATCCACAAGTCGATCAAGCTTATTTTATCTTTGTATCGTGCTGAAGCCATATAGCCTACTGCGCTCAGACTTGGCTACATTAGCTGGTGCCCCGTCTTCAAATTTACTTCCGGGGTTTACGAGTAGCCTACCAGTTGAATGCGTTCCAGAAACAAAACGCAAAACCCCCACGTTCACCGTATCTTTACTAACAAATATATTTACAATACTGTTATTTTGCGCATTTGACCTAACAGCCACCACGTCTTGACCCGACGTCAGTTACCGAGATAGATAGGCTACTGTAGGCCTAGATAAAGGTGTTCGTAATAATTAAATTACATCCAGATGGAGAAAACGTGTTTGAGAACAAGGTATAGCACCTTTCATACAGATAAATTCAGCTCAAAGTGCTTTACAACAGAGCATTTAAATTAAAGAATGTGAAACTTAATGATGCTTCATTCGTAGACTATAGGAGAAAAACAGAGCCCAGCCTGCTAAATCTACTCAAAGACGCCACCTGGCGGTGGTGCATCACTAAAACGAAATAACACCGTCTGAAATCCCACGAGATTTCCAACGGGATTTCCCTGCCAAATACCGCGAGGTGAAATGCTGCAGCATGTGACATTTCTAACTTCCCACATCTGTACCACTACAACCACACCACCACCACCACAACAACCACACTACCACTACAACCACACCACCACTACAACCCCACCACCACTACAACCACACTACCACTACAACCACACTACCACTACAACCACACTACCACTACAACCACACCACCACCACAACAACCACACTACCACTACAACCACACCACCACTACAACCACACCACCACTACAACCACACTACCACTACAACCACACATCCACTACAACCACACCACCACTACAACCACACCACCACCAGAACAACAACCACACCACCACTACAACCACACTACCACTACAACCACACCACCACCACAACAACCACACTACCACTACAACCACACCACCACCAGAACAACAACCACACTACCACTACAACCACACTACCACTACAACCACACTACCACTACAACCACACTACCACTACAACCACACCACCACCAGAACAACAACCACACTACCACTACAACCACACCACCACCAGAACAACAACCACACTACCACTACAACCACACTACCACTACAACCACACTACCACTACAACCACACTACCACTACAACCACACCACCACTACAACCACACCACCACAACAACCACACTACCACTACAACCACACCACCACCAGAACAACAACCACCACCACTACCAGAACAACCACCACCAGAACAACAACCACACTACCAACACAACAACCACCACCAACACAACAACCACACCACCACGACCACCACCACCACTTGGTGGCCCCATCGTCACCCGTGTGGGCGTCACACCTTGGACATGGTGGATGAGGTGAGGTACCCTTCCATAGCGCTGGAGCATCTGCAAAGGCAATGGTTCTTTTGTATTTAGAACCCTGGTAATAATCACTACCCTAAATGTAGTGACTTTGTATTCTAAAACACTGTAGACACTTCAGACCTGGGAATTAAGTCATTAAGACTAATTAACCACTTCAGACCTGGGAATTAAGTCATTAAGTCTAATTAACCACTTCAGACCTGGGAATTACGTCATTAAGACTAATTAACCACTTCAGAACTGGGAATTAAGTCATTAAGACTAATTAACCACTTCAGACCTGGGAATTAAGTCATTAAGTCTAATTAACCACTTCAGACCTGGGAATTACATCATTAAGTCTAATTAACCACTTCAGACCTGGAAATTAAGTCATTAAGACTAATTAACCACTTCAGACCCGGGAATTAAGTCATTAAGACTAAGCGGAGTTTGATCGATCATTTATTAGCCTACTTCCTTTAGAAACAGGAAAATTGTGCGTGTGGCGTGGCATGTAACCGTGTGTATGTATGTATGTATGTATGTATGTCTGTGTGTGTGTGTGTGTGTGTGTGTGTGTGTGTGTGTGTGTCTGTGTGTGTGTGTGTGTATGTTACATGCCTGTTTGTGTGTCTCACACACTCCAGATTCATCTCTCATTCAGTCATGTATCAACTCCCAGGGGGAAGGTGAAGATTGAACAGTCAGAACTTTATTATTCCCTGACTGGGTGGCCGACGGTTGATGGTGAGCAGCTCTCATGGAAAAGTCATCCAGAACAACAGTGTTGAAAACAGCATGATGTTGAATTGATTCAATTAAAGAGGTGAATCCTGCTAGTTGTCTATTTGTTCAGGAGGCCGTGGCAGACAAGGATCCACTGTTGATCAAATGGCTGCATGTCTGGAGAGAGAGAAGAGGGAGCCACGGTGCTGTCAGCCCTCCTGCTGGAGAGGAGACACGTCTTCCACCGAAGCCTGGTGGACATCCTGAAGATCACAAGGGAAGGAACCACACCATTACTGTTGTGTACTTTGACAGCTTAGTTTCTGGAACAGTCTCGTCTCCATCTGTACACCAAATACAAAAGCTGTATAATATGACCTGAAACTGCTAATCAGAGGTATTGATGACAGTGACAAGGTCAGGATTATCATCTCTTTGTCATCTTTTGAAGTGCAGAGCCGACAGCAACAGCCAAAAGGCTTCATGAGGTCAAAGACTGTCCACTTGTCTGCGCTGGGTTCAAACTCGGGTCCTCTGACTTACGGACACACGTGACCCCCTCTCATAAGAACCTCTTTATCAGCTACGCCACCGAAAAGATAGAGATTCAATGGCGCGGGTGGGCGGTATTTAAACTGAGGAGTGAGTTCAACCAACTCAACTGGGCTCCACTAAAACACACGCTACACACGTCACAGTGTAAGAACACCTAAGAACTCCACCAACACACGCTCTCACACAGAGGACCAGGACAAGTATATAAAAGAAACAGCCTTTATTTGAATTCATGAAGGTTCCAGACTTTCACCCCCGGCAGGACTGTCCCCAGCGCTACCACTACTACCCTTCCCTCCACTACCAGTGTAGCAATGCAGAGCCCCCTACAGGTGGGCTGACCTCCCCCTTCTTCACCAAAGTCCACTACAATTCCTGAAAGGGTGATTGAACTGGCATGACACACGGTGGTACTATTAGGGTACTGCAAGTGCAAAACAAAACACTGCACTCTGGTGCTACTGAACTGACACTGCACTGCACCCACTAAGCTACTGAGACAGGTGAGGTATTAAGAGAGAGGACATACAGGACAAGACAACAGAGAGAGAGAGAGAGAGGACATACAGGACAAGACAACAGAGAGAGAGAGAGAGAGAGGACATACAGGACAAGACAACAGAGAGAGAGAGAGGACATACAGGACAAGACAACAGAGAGAGAGAGAGAGAGAGAGAGGACACACAGGACAAGACAACAGAGAGAGAGAGAGGACATACAGGACAAGACAACAGAGAGAGAGAGAGGACATACAGGACAAGACAACAGAGAGAGAGAGAGAGAGAGGACATACAGGACAAGACAACAGAGAGAGAGAGAGGACATACAGGACAAGACAACAGAGAGAGTGAGAGAGAGAGGACATACAGGACAAGACAACAGAGAGAGAGAGGACATACAGGACAAGACAACAGAGAGAGAGAGGACATACAGGACAAGACAACAGAGAGAGAGAGGACATACAGGACAAGACAACAGAGAGAGAGAGGACATACAGGACACAGGACCATGTCTGAACACAAGACCACACCTGAACACAGGACCACACCTGAACACAGGGCCACACCTGAACACAGGGCCACACCGTGTCAGCTGTGGATGTCATAGTATCAAGTTAACACACACACACACACGTACACACAGACACACATCAGTCCACATCCGGCTTAGGCCTAACCCTAACCCTAACCCTACCCCTACCCCCGACCCCTGCCTCTACCTGGACCCAGGCACACTCACACACACACAGACATACACCAGTCCTGGGCTCAGATCCCCTTCCCCTCACCCTAACCCGGGTCCGTATCCTTTTCCTACCCCCTCCCTACCCCCGACCCCTGCCTCTATCTGGGCCCAGGCACACTCACACACACGCAGACATACACCAGTGTTTGAAATACAATAAAATGTATGCCAAGCACATCCACCATGCTGGTGCAGGACAAAATGACATCTGATACAGTAAGGTTGAGGTCCGCACACAGCTGCTCCACAGGGCTATTTATTGGGTAAAAGGTGACAACGTTTCGACCCGTGTGGGTCTTCGTCAGGTGATGTTTGTCACTGCCCCAGCCCCTTAAATAGGGTTCCCCTAATTGACACCACGTGTTTTCAAGGTCACCCCTAGGGGTCAAAGTTCATAGTGCAACTATGTACAAATTTGAATGGTTCAGTGAAAAACATTTAGGACTGGTGTATGCATTAGTTAACAGTACAGATAAGGTTTTCTATACACTTCACAAGGTAATGTGAGAAATGACTCATATTAGTTAATCACATTCACAATCGGCCATGCTGTTCCTCTATTCACATTCACAATAAGTGGTCATGCTGTTCGCCTGGAGGTCCAGTGACTTGTCGTTCTTCATCGCCTGTTTTATGGAGCACACAAGAAGATAGAGGGGTTAGTTCTAGAGGAAGAGAACTACATCATAATTCTCATTGAGGCCTCCAGGTTGGCGAGTGCGGAGGGTGTAAATCCAAAATGTCTCCCGCTGTGGAGGAGTGTGGATATCCCCTCCCCTACGGGGAAGATTAACCTTTTCTATCCCTACATACCTCAGTGATGATACAGGATGGTTCAGTCTGTTAAAGTGGACAGCCACCGGGCTCTTGGGGTTTCGGGTCCTGATGTTAGAGCGATGCTCACTGATCCTGGTCTTGAGTGCTCTGCTGGTTTGACCCACATAGGCCAGAGAACAGGGACACCAGAGCATGTAAATCACATTAGTTGTCGAGCAGGTGATAGTTCCTTTGATTTGAACTTTTTTCCCTGTATGGGGGTGGTTGAATGTCTCGCATTTGGTTGTGGATCCGCATTGTGCACAGGAGTTGCATTTGAAATTACCTGATGGGACACTATCAAGGAAGGTCCGGGGTGGAGGAGGATTATGTTCTGATCTCACAATCATAGACTTGATGTTCGGCGCTCTCTTGTACACCACCTGCGGTGGTCCATCAAAGACTGATTTAAAGGCATTGTCCGAGCTGATGATATGCCAGTGTGTGCGTAGGATATTGTTGAATTCCTTACCTAGGGGTGAGTATGTCAGGAAGCACTTGGGTCTTCTCACCATGTCACTGTTCTTTCTAGTGGAGTTGAGACACTGAAGTTGGGAGGTCTGTCCGACTCTGTCTTGGGCATCCTGTATCCACGATGCTGGATAGCCTCTCTGTGTAAAATGTTGGGACATTTGTTGGCATTGTTGTGCGAATGTGTCTGCTGCTGCATATTCGTCTCAATCGGTTGAACTGACTAATGGGGAGACACTTTTTCAAAGGTGTGGGGTGATACGAGTCACATCGGAGATGAGTGTTTCTATCTGTTGGTTTTCTAAATAGATCTGTGGTGAGCATACCATTCTCCTTGTTGATTTTGATGTCAAGGAAGTCAATCTCTTTCTGGTTAGCCGTCATGGTAAAGCGGAGGTTCTCATTACAGCTGTTGAGGTACTGATGAAAGGCTTGGAGCTCGGTCTGGCCAGCTGTGAATATGAGACAAATGTCACCGATAAATCTCTTATAGAATCTAATGTGCTCATAGAAAGGATTACTTGGATTGAGTATTGTCTCGTTCTCAAATTCACCAACAAATATATTGGCTAGTTGGGGGGCCATTTTTGCTCCCATTGCACAGCCTTTTTTCTGTAGGTAAAATGTATTCTTGAATAAAAAATAGTTTAACACCAAATCTGTAAGTGTGGAGATGCAGTCAGTGCTGGGGTAAGAACCCTCTGGGCGTTGGTTCAGAAAAAACTCAATGGCTTCTAGAGCCCCCTGGTGGGGTATGTTGGTGTAGAGGGATTCAACATCGAGGGTCACCAAGATGTCACTCTCACTTACTGGTCCAGTTTCTTTCAGCTTCTTTAGGAAGTCCCCTGAGTCCTGAATATATGATCCAAGTCCCATTACCACGGCTTTCAGGTGGTGATCTACAAAGGAGGATATGTTTTCTGTTAGTGAGCCATTACTGGAGACTATTGGGTGTCCTTTTGGGTTCTGAAGTGTCTTGTGTACTTTGGGGAGGGTGTAAAGACATGCAATTCGTGGGTGGTTTACCTTCATGTAGTCGTGCTCCCATTTTGTCAGCTCTCCTTTCTCACAGAGGGCTTCCAATGTTCCATGGATGGTCTTCTGGAAATCTGTAGTGAGATTTTTTGAGAGAGGCTGGTAGAAATGCTGGTCTGCTAGTTGCCGTTCAATTTCCTTCTCATAATCCCCGACAGATTGAATGACTATTGCTCCGCCTTTGTCAGCAGGTTTTATCACGATTGAGTTGTCAGATTTCAGTTCACTGAGGGCTTTTCTTTCAGCCTGCGTCATGTTGTTCAGAACCCGATATTCTCTTTTCTTATTCAGGGTTCTATTTACATCACTCTCCACCAACCGGCAGTATGTATCTAAGGATGCATTTCTCCCCTTGTAGGGTATGAATTTGGACTTAGGTCGAAATACCTTATTTGCAGTCGTAGAAGTCACGGGGGTGTTTTCTAGGTCGTCGCCATTTTCCACAGGGTCGTCTGTGTTTGTTTGACATTCTGCGTTCTCCTTTGGCTTGAAGAATTAAGTTTGAAAATCATTGCATTCCGCTGTGGGTACAAAGCACAAGCCCTTACTAAGTGCTGAGATTTCTATCCCCGAGACTGGCCTGGGTGAGAGGTTGATTACCGCATCCGGCTGTGCGTCACAGGGCGGGAAGTGTAATCTCTTCTTCTGTCCTCTCCTGCATCTCTTCCGCGTTGGTTCCGGTGGTGGACGCGGCCCCCGCCCCTGACCCTGGGTAGGTCCCTGTCTAAAAAGTAGTCGGTTGGTTGTGAGCGCATTGGACCATCCATTATTTTTACTTTAAACGCATCAGGCGTTGTCTTCTGACACACACAAATAAACCTAATAATTCTCTCATCATTAGGTGACACACAATTATAACCCAGCAATACGCTCAAAACTGGGGACGTACAGTACGGACAATTATAACCCAGCAATACGCTCAAAACTGGGACATACGAACACATAACCCCAACGATTCGCTCAAGGTTAGGGTGAGATACTGTACTTCAATGTATCTCCAACTAACATAAACACAGGACCCTTCAATTCTCTCAGAGAAGGATGGGATACTTCAATGTATCTCCAACACATTCATAATTTGATTTAGCAGATGTGAGACGACTCCCTTACCTCCCAGAAGTATCACTTTAGTTCTTAGATCTGGTTGATTGAAACCGGTCCCACGGCGAGCCGGCGCCCACGGGGCAAATGATGAGAGAAAATAAAGCTTACCTCTCTTTTGGCTGGCCAGACCAAACTTTGCCCAGTGTTCGCCGACGCACCGAAGTGACAATTAATCAATCAATTCACCAGACCCTGCTCGCAGCGCCAAAAATGTAGTCTATTTCGTTTCTGGTTGTAAGGAAGAAGACTCAGATCCGTCGATGCCAGTTTCAATACTTTTATTGAATCTCTGGCATCAAAAATCAGTTGTGATGAGTTCACACGCCAATGGTCTAGGATGAACTAACTTAACACAGCGCATCGCTCTTGGTTATACAAAAAGAGGTGTTACCCAAAATTGTCCTGTTCTTCGTTACCTTGTCTAAAGTTAGACAGTTTAATGTCTCAGTTAAACAGATCCTATATGCCATGTCTGTGTGACGGTGTGTGTGTTGAGTTGCCTTTGAAATTCAACGCTCTGCTGTGAGACAACTAATCCTATAATCAGAAACTTGACGCCTAGTGAATATATAGATTTCACTAAAAGCCACTAAATGTCATATAGGTGGCAATAGTGAATAAATGGATTTTACTAAAAGGCACTTACTGTCATATAGTTTAGATAAGAAGCACTTAGGTGGCTTATATAGGTGGTGCCAGTCTGCCACAGCAACACACTGGAAAATCTGTCTTAAAGACATCCTAGGCCTGTCTGTAGTTTTCCATCCCTCCAGTATGTGTGTGCATTTGAAATTCACCATATAACTTGTGATTATACTGGTCAAAATATACTACATTCCCCCCTCTGGGACCAACTGGGGTCCCAGCACAAAAACAACTGAAGGGAAACCCAATTCATCACACAAATATACTACAAATAACTGAAAATAAACATAGAAAATCCCTGAGCTGCAGTCTCTCCGCTCACACATACACTAAGACAAGCCATATACAAAAAACTAAATCATATAAAAAGACACAAACTACAATACTACAAGATAACTCATAAATGTCAAAATAGGCAGACACCACATAAGATGCAGAAGACGTCCCAAGAAGCAGGCAAGAGTGAAAAAAACAATTATAATCATTTCAATATCACTTCAATATTTAATGGAAAAAGTCTCTTGCGACCCCCATAACCAACCATCCATCCAGGGCGATCACCGTACAAAGTCTGCAACTAGGCACACCTTCATGCATCAACAAAATAAAACAGGAATGCCATTTCTGAGAAACTTAACTCCATTAAACAGTTTTAACATTGATTACACAAAACAGATTACTTCCATAGTATCAATATCAGTGTTTACAGAATCAAAATCCAATTAAACGAAAACAAACGAAAGTCCAGGAGATGTTGTCTTCATGTCTTGACATACCATTACCTAGAGGTCAGAGGTTACTAGCACATGACCTCACCGTAGGAGAACAGCATTGTCCACTGTCTCATTCAATCATAGATAGAGGATAGAGAGTAGAGATAGATAGAGATGGAATAGAAGGGGACTGGGGGCATAATCCAACTGTAGGAGACGGCCTTGCCTATACCATCTCCTATATCGAAGTATGTTGGGTCATAGTAGATACAGGTATACACCGCTTCATCTTCTTTCTTAACATCATGCATCACAAGTGAACGGTCCTGTTCATCCTCATTTCAAAGGTACTTTGTTATATTCTTTTGTTGGAAGTTTGAGTCTTCATCTTGCTGGCTCTTGGAGTTTACTATAGCCACAGTCTCAGCTTCTTTATTTTTCCATATGGCAGGATCTGTATCCTTCTTGGCTCCTTTAGGACATTGGCATGGGAGTATGGCTGTACTTCCAAGTGTCCCTCTAACAATAGTCTTTGAGTCGAGCTGGCTTAACCCTCTTACGAACTGGTCTATGGCTTTCTGGTTGGGCTGGATCTGGATGGTTCTCTGGCTCCCTGAATTCCGTAGGTGAGGCATCAATGTCGTTTGGATCAGAGTTTGGCTGTTCTGAAGATCCTGGCTTTGATTGTTTTGAAGAGTCTGGTTCTGGTTGTCTTGGTGAGCTTGGTTCTGGTGCTTCTCGTTGGTCAATGGTTTTGAATCTTTCACATTGTTCGTCGTTTGAGACATGGTTCCCAGGGTCATCTGGAACACACATCCCATCATCATCAACCAGTTCATTGTGGTCTTCCAGGTCATGGCTTTCATCCTGGAGATCTTCCTTATTTCCTCTGTCTTGTAGACTCTCCCTTGGTTCTTGTGTGCTCAACTCTGTGGCGTCCTGTTCCGGTGTGGGCGTATCCTCTTCTTCCTCTGGGGCTTTCACGCAGTTGTTTAGATGATGCCAGATGGGGGATCCTTTGACCTGGACTGCTGTTCCAGTAGTGCGGACGACTTCGAATGGGCCTTCCCTACGGGCGTTGAACCATTTCCTCCGGTACACTTTCAAGAACACATAGTCCCCTGGTTATATGGATTGGATTTTCTCCTTTTCAGCTCCTCCTTCTCCACCTGTTTCTGTTTTTGGGTGACATAAGAAATACTCCCATAGAGGTTAGTTATATACATCACATAGGCTTTCATGTCATCTTTCAAAAGGGATAGGCTTAGGCCTTTCCCACTGGTGCGCAACCTGGGGCTGTCATGCCTCTCCTCGTAACACATTCATGTGGGATCATGCGTAACCCACGGAGTTCACTAAAACGACAACCCCATTAATGCAAGCGGTAATGCCTCAGCCCAGTTAAGTCCTGTGTGTTGACAGATTTTAGTAAGGCGGTTTTTAAGCACCCCATTCATGCGTTCACAGATTCCCTGACTCTGAGGGTGATAAACACTTCCAAAATGCTGCTTAATCCCTAACTTTTGCAAGATAAGCTTTCTCCACAAACTCCTTGCCATTGTCTGATGAAATTCGATCAGGGATTCCCCAGCGTGGTATCACCTCACGGCATAGGAACTTAGCAACTGATTGTGCATCTTTTCTTTTAGTTGGGCATGCTTCTACCCATCTGCTGAATCTGTCAACCACAACCAACATATATCTTTTACCACCCACAGGGTGGATCATGTCCACATAGTCAAGGACCAGTTCTTTCATTGGTCCATTTGGTGTTGGAATGTGGCCTGGAGGAGTCAATATTCCTCTTCTAATGTTGTTTTTCAGACAGATTGTGCATCTACTTATAACATGATCAATTTGGTCCAGTAGATACGGTGCCCAGAAACCATATTCTTTTGTGATCTTTCTGCTGACTTCCCCCCTCGCTACATGGGCCTGGCCATGAGCCTCCTGAATCAGCAGGCCTAATAGGTCTGGTGGTGCCACCGCTAGCAGCTACATTGCCCTGTAGCAAGGCGCGAAGCCCATCTCCACCTCCGAATAGGCTACAGAATAGTAAGCAATGGGCTGGGGACTGGTTCCAGTTCCCGTTGGTTGAGCCAGGACAGCGCAGGCGTGCTTACCCCCAGTAGATGTGGAAATGTACAACACAAAGTTCTTGGAATAATCTGGTAGTGCCAACGCTGGGGCTTCTTGTAATTTGTGTTTATTTGTCTCAAAAGCCAAGTTTCCTTCCTTTGTCCAGACGAGATTAGAATGTAGTTTGTCACATCCTGCTTCCTTAATCATGGCTCTTAGGGGTCATGTTATCTTTGTGTAATCATCCCCCCAAGCTGAGCTATATTGTGTGATGCCAATGAATGTCATCATCTCCCTAACTGTTCTGGGTTTTGGAGCCTTTCTAATAGCCTCTAAATGCTCATCTGAGATGCTCCAGTCTTCCTGATCCTGATTGAAAATGTGTGGGCTATGTTCGTACCCTGATCTTTGTATGTGAATGCAAATAAACCCTGACTCTCTGTACTAAGGGGAACACTAAAGAATGCCCCACACCAATCTATCACTGTGAAGTACTTAGCTTCCGGGGGTATCTCTGCTAATAGGACATGTGGATCCGGGACTTTGAAAAGGAAAAATCTTACATGGTTTAGTTTAGATTTCAAAGAACACGCTGAGTGGTCGGTCAAGCTGGTTTCAAACAAAGACAATAGTTTATTCTATGTTACGATTTGCAATTCGGACTCGAGCACAGGAAGTGAATCCGGGCACGAGTGAGTCATTTGGGGACGAGGTCGATAGGTTATACCGTGAAAAAGGAAGTGACAAGGTTTCAGGATGAAGAGGTCAGGGAAGTAATGTCACACACGAAGAATTTGTAGTTTTAACAGACTGATCTATGAGAACGAACTAAAAAGTTAGAACAGTCAAGTAGGAAAACAAAACACTTTGGTGAGACTTGAATTTCATTCACAATTTCCACGGTTTTGTGGGTTTAAAGTCCCAGTTAACCAAAATCAGAGATTTGCTTGAAAACACATTCTATGTGTTAGTGATGCATTGCTGATAACATGTAAAAATGGGATGAACCATGTGTAGTACTGAATTGTGAAGTTAGACCAGTTTTGTGTTTTTGACCAGTTTTGATTTCTGGATTTTCTGGGCGGGCTTAAAACGGTACCGGATGACGTAGAGCGGTGTTCTTAGCATATCCCCGCCTTAACACTATATAAAGCTAGAACGGATTTGAATCTTCGGTTCTCCTGCTCAATCTTGAGTCTAGAATTAGCTAGTTTTAACCAACAGTCTAGAATTAGCTAGTTTTTCTTAGTTAGCAATGCCTATGCATAAAACTAAACGAAAATGCATCCTTCCTGGATGCTAGCAGGAATGGGATGATAAGGTCTCCTTCTTTCACTCCCGAGTAAAGCTGAAATGAGAAGCAAATGGTTAGCATTTTTGAAGAGCCATGGTGTTACAGAGGAGTCTGTCACCGCTAGCGCCCGCCTCTGCAGCAAACATTTCACTCCCGAAAGCTTCTGCAATTATAATATGAGGCTTTTGGGTTTCACGGACTCACGACTGGTCCTGGTGAATTCGGCGGAGCCAACCATCTCCCTCCCCGGCCTCCATTCTCCTCCTGTCGCATCAACCTTTGGTGCCGACACCGCTGCCTTGTGTGCTTATAGCTAATTAACGTTATAACGTTAGCTAGGTAACGTAAGCAATAGGAAAATACACTGCTACGTTAATCTACAAAATGTGTCTTGACATTTATGTGGTAATGTCAGCTATGATGAATTATATGTAATCTTAGGAGGAATTAAGCTATGTAGCTTGTTGCAGATGGGAGTGTGTATATAACCTTAGTCTAGCTAACATAGCTAGCAGCACCGACTAGGCGACCACCCACCAAATAACGTTACGGATGATATATTATGACTATAAGCGTTAACTATACAGAAACTGCCTGCCATATTTGTGGCACCTGATGTGCGTATGGGTTCACCGGTAATGGTTACAGTATATTTCTCCAGCGGGAGACCGGGAGGCGGGAGCGAGGGGGATGGTTAGGTAGACCAGCTGCAGCTGGAGAAAGACGCACCCTCTCCCAGTGAAGCGGTGCTCGGTGGCTACTGTCTGAACATTCCAGTTTCTGTTGGATATGTTGCGGGAAAGTTGAAGCCGAGTGCTCGTTATTCTCACACATAACATTGCCAACGAGAGTGGATGAGTCTGTCCCGATTATCAACTCCGGTAGTGTACGCTTCTTCGCGCTATCAGCGCTGTTCAAGCCAGTTACTAAAAGGTACATTTTAAACAACTTTTTCCATTGATCCCAAGGGACGACAGGATCGCCTGGGAGGGATAGGAATGGGTGCGGAGGTGGCAGGGAGAAAATAGGGACAGACTCATACATTCCTCGTTGCCTGTTTTTGTATTTTGCATCTAAGGGCAGTAACACTGGCGCGTTGGTATAGAGTAGCTACAGTTTTACCTGTGTTGTTTGTCAGGAGGTAGGTTAGGAGGAAGCATCTGTGCGTTTGACTCATTAGACAAGTGTTATTTCAACTCCCCTCTGTTTTCACAAAGCTGTGCCTTCCTACCACAAAAGAGACGGCGTGCCAGTGTGACAATATGCAGACCAGAGAACGGTACTATTTGACAGGTTCTTCCCTCCACACCCCCTCCCCACGCAATTGGGTGTGGCTTCGGTGCCTTCAGCAGACACGCCCCCACAGTCTCAGACCAGAGAATGCTGCTGATTTTTAACCGATTTTGAAGCCTTATTTTATATACTTAGCGACATTTTTAATCACTCAGATTTGGCTGGGTGGTTAATGACATGTTTTCCTGTGGTGTGTGAAGCTCATAACAAAAATTTGAACTGGGTTAACCTGGACTTTAACATCCACAACTATAAAAAATGAAAGAAAGAATCAACAATGTGGATAATTAAATTATGAAATATCATAATAAAATCAAACGATTTGGTAAAAACCTAATTCTACACATATGGAAAGGAAGTAATCTATTCTCCACTAGGTGGAGCATAATAAAGATTAATAAACTCAAGATTATTTTCTTTCCACATGCAAACAATGTACCAAAACTTCTCACAAAATGTGGCATAAGCAAGGTAAAAAGATAACATGATTACTAATCTAATACTCATGAATGTGAAATGTGTGAGTGGGGAAAAAACCTCTTTCTTTGTTTTAGAGGAAAACCCTTAAATTCAAATTATAAACATCAGATTATGTATCAAAATATTCCAAATCCCCAATGTCAATGGCACAGACATCATTAAGGTCTTGAATTGAATTAATAGTAAATGTAACTTTTTCTATAATCATTAAGGCAGCATAGGCATATATGTAACAGCAGTTAAACACTTCCCCATACACTTAAGAACGTTTCTAAAATAATAATCATGAAAATAACAATAAAAATGATACCTATAGATCTGAGAATATTTCCAGAACTTGAAAAAGCATTCCATTTAGGAACATTTAAGATCTGAATACCTTTCTTGTTTGCTTCATGGAACTCAATGTAGCATTTGGATCTGAACTAAACGAACAGCAGATATAGCCAATATTATCTCTAAGGGAAGTCTATTTTGTAGCACAACCTTTTTCATGTAATTTACCTCTTTAGCCAAGGCTGAAATTACTTTGTATGATGCGTCTGTGTCTTTTCAAGACAGTTGAGAGAAAGAATATACCGAAAACAAATTTGAGATAGCTGTATGGTGTCTAGTTTGATTGCTGATGAATTACCTGCATTTGAGTGTGATCAACCTTCTTAATCCTGTGAATTAAATAAGCAAGATAACATCTCTGTTACACTGTTGCAATTTAAAGTTCATCATCATCATCATTATCTTCATCCGCTTATCCAGGGTCGGGTCGCGGAGGCAGCAGCTCCAGCAGGGGGCCCCAGACATCCCTTTCCCTAGCAGCATCAACCAGCTCTGCCTGGGGAATCTTTAGCCGCTCACAGGCCAGTGCGGAGATGTAGTCCCGCCACCTGGTCCTGGGTCTACCCCGCGGCCTCCTCCCAGCCGGACACGCCTGGAACACCTCCCTAGGGAGGCGCCCAGGAGGCATCCTCACTAGATGCCCGAACCACCTCAACTGGCTCCTTTCGACGCAAAGGAGCAGCGGCTCTACTCCGAGTCTCTCCCGGATGACTGAACTTCTCACCCGATCTCTCAGGGAGACCCCAGCCACCCTCCGGAGAAAACTCATTTCGGCCGCTTGTATCCGTGATCTCGTTCTTTCGGTCATGACCCATCCTTCATGACCATAGGTGAGGGTGGGGACGAAGATAGACGGGTAGATCGAGAGCTTTGCCTTTTGGCTCAGCTCTCTTTTCGTCACAACAGTGCGGTATAGCGACTGCAGAACCGCACCAGCTGCTCCGATTCTCCGGCCAAACTCCCTCTCCATGGTTCCCTCACTCGTGAACAAGACCCCCAGATACTTGAACTCCTTCACTTTGGGTAAGGACTCATTTCCTACTCGGAGCGGACAGGCCACCGGTTTCCTGCTGAGAACCATGGCCTCAGATTTAGAAGTGCTTATTCTCATCCCAGCCGCTTCACACTCAGTTGCGAACCTATCCAGAGAGTGCTGGAGGTCGCAGGCAGCTGATGCCATCAGGACCACATCATCTGCAAAAAGCAGTGACGTGATCCCCAGCTCACCGAACTGCAAACCCACCTCCCCCCGGCTACGCCTCGATATCCTGTCCATGAAAATCACAAACAGGATTGGTGACAAAGCGCAGCCCTGGCGGAGGCCAACACCCACCGGAAAGGCAGACGACTTACTGCCGAGGACCCGGACACAGCTCTCGCTCTGGGTGTACAGGGATTGGATGGCCCTAAGTAGGGACCCCCTCACCCCATACTCCCGCATAACCCTCCACAAGACCTCTCGGGGGACCCGGTCGTAAGCCTTCTCCAAGTCCACAAAACACATGTAGACAGGTTGGGCAAACTCCCAAGCCCCCTCCAAGATCCTTGCGAGAGTGAAGAGCTGGTCGGTAGTTCCACGACCAGGACGAAATCCGCATTGTTCCTCTTCGATCTGAGGTTCGACTATCGGCCGGACCCTCCTTTCCAGCAATTTAAAGTTGAATAAGCCATTTCCCTATAGCTCAAAAATACGCCATTTGGAATGGCGCTCTGAACTTTAATTTCACATCTCATAAATAGGCTTAGATCATTAATTTGTCCTAATCTGTGTGTTTATCTGAAAATCTCAATACATGCTGTGACATATTGAAGAGGTCACTTCAAATTGTTTGAATCGCTTTTGAAATTCAGCCCTATGAGTGCAATTCTGTTAGGCTTTAACGCCAATCAACAATTTTATATTTTAATCCAGAAATAGTAGAATTCCTCTAAGGAACTGTGGTACAAGCTAACCTAGTATTCAGTGTATGATTATCTACTTGGCTTGAATATTGTGAGTTATGAATTACCCTTGGTCCGGCTATTTCAGAAAACTGCGTAATCCTTGAATAGAACAGTGAGAGAAATTATTAGGTTTATGATTCTCATTAACCTCTGGTGTTAATTTGTTTAGAATAGCCTCTTCAATCCCTGTATAAGAGTTACCTAGTCTATCTATTTTTTTTTCATGAAAATGACAAGCAAAGGATTGTCCAGGAGTGTAGGAAATATAAGTAGCTAAACCTTGCCAGTCATAATGTAATTATCTGCTTGGGTTAAAGGAATTGGGTAAAATATAGGTGCAGAGGTACTAAGAGGTATATAATTTTCAAATCCAATAGTTAGAGTAGTTCATTTTAGATGCAAAATCGGATTATGGCCTACTAATAGTTTCATTTGGATGTGTCTTTTCATGTGCAATTTACTTGGTTGATGTAGTTAGGTGCAGAGCAGTTAAACGCAGTTAAACACGGTACCCTGAGGATAGTCTGGAACAGATCTACAAATGTCAACTCCATAATTATGAATTTTCAATACCTGTATACCCACTCTAAACCAAACTTCAGTCACAGTTAAAACAGTAGAACCTGGAAACCGTTTGTTGCTTTCAAATCTTACATATGCAGAATGTAATATCTTCCATCCATCTTCGTCTACCGTATAGACCCAACAGTCAAGTGGAGTGCAACGTTCAAATAGGACAAACGAATACTGGGGTGTGTAGATCTTGTTTTTTCCTTCGTTCAATGGCTTCAGTTTCAGGAGAGAAATGCTTTGAGTAACTTTGGTGTCCTAGTGAGTGTGGGGTGTATGTTTATGAGATCATGGCTGTGGAGCTTGTCCACGTTGCCATAACGATCCTGGGAAGGAGGTGACAGGCAAGGTCACTTCTTTCAATAGCTCCTCTTTAGAGGAAGCCACAGTGTGGTGGCCCATGGTGTTGGCCCTTGAAGTTGCATCTGTGGTGGCCCACTGCTCCTTGGTCTGGGACGCCCCGGCAACGGCTCTCATGGACCCACAAAGTCCTCTCTGCTACGTCTGGGTCGTCAGCAGGATCTGGTACGGGCCCAGCCAACGAGCACTGTGGTTTCAGGTCTCGGATCACAACCCACTGGCCTGGTTGGAGATGATGCCGGAAGCCCTCTCTGGTGTCCGGAATGGTCGCCTTCCCTTAGTGAGGATTTCATACGGGGAGCAGAGTCTTGCAGGTCGGCAATGTCTTTGAGAGACATGGGAGGAGAGACCTGTGAATCCACAGATGAGAGACAGCATAGACAAAACAGGAGAGCAAGAGGAGAGCGCCGCAGCTTTAGCAGCGGAGTTAGCAACCATACTACCTATGGACACAGGATCAGAGGTTTCAACAGGAGCTTGGCCTTTGCCCACTACTATACTAGATCATAAAAAATATTACACATTAAGTTTACCAGTTAACGTGATAAAATCCACTGTCCTTTTACATAAATAACTGAATGAATGACCTCATGTAGAGCCAGTCCTCTGGTCTCGTGTGGTCTCCCTGTTCTGCATAAAACAGTGAACTATGGTGTAAAGCAACATCTGTTAACATTCTTCCCTACCCGTTTTTTGAAACATGATCTGGTCAGTGTGCTAATTTGAAAACATAATGAAAGCATGGAAGATGCAGTATAGGTTATGCTAATTATGAGCAATTATGCGAAATGAGCATTCATTCAAAATCAGGGTGAGAGAGAAGAATATCTGAGAGGTTTGAGCGTGGCTTATTGATTTCCTCTGTAGTATATTTTTCTACTGTATCATACTGTATTACATCAATACATTTGTATTACTCTCATGTAGTAATCATTTTAAGAATAAGGAACAAACTAAACTAGGAACTATTAACTTAAGGAGTTTAACATGTGAGCAAAGCAGGTATCCTGTCCTGAGTCAGCATTCCTTTGTCTTTGTCTCTGAGTCAGCGTGACCTAAAGTTCACCTCGGATGAAGAAGTCAGTTAGCCTACAGTTTGTAATATGATCCTAGGAAGACACAGGAAGGACACAAGCAGCCCCTTTGTCCGGAGGGGGGCAAAGACCAGCTGACACCATTGACCATTTACAATATCAGTTGACCGTTTGTGACCATGTTTATATCCCTTGTATTCAAATTTGTTTGTCATGTGAGACCTGGCCTGAAGCCAGGACATATGAACTCGGCCCCTCCCTGTGAACCTTAGTGATGCTGAAGATTTGACCCTGTTAGGCATGCTCAATAAATTGACGATTCAACGTATTTGGCCTCCTGAAGTTCTGTTCCACAAGAAGATGATGCATTCGAAATACACTGCACCTCCACTATGTCGACACAGTCATGTCTCTCCGCCTTCTGGAGGAGGAAACAGAGTTAAGAAAAGTGAATCTTTGAATTGCACGGTCAACAGTACATTCTGATAAAGCAGCAGCCTTGCTGTGTGCAGGTGTGATGTTTCTCCCTGTAAAAGAAGAATAGACACAGTATGCAGGACATGGACAAAACAGCGTGTGCAGTGCTACTAGGTCTGAAACATAGCGCCAGTGGTAGCTGCCACCATTGGCGATTTTATAGGGGGGGCTCCAACAATTTTACTAATTAACACAATTATTAAATACATAATTGTGGTTTGTACCAGTTTGTGTTAGGTCATCATTAATTTTAAAAGTATATTTATTACTTAAACTAGGCTACCTTTAAAAAAATATATATATTCATAATCCACTAATGGCACAACTCGTCCATCGAAAAAAATGAGATCTTACTGTACTGCTCAGTGCTCAACAAGCTACAACTAGCCAACCTGCTCATAATGGCAAAAAGAGCTATAAAAACAATTTACCACTTCTTCATAAAATAAAATAAAATCTGGCAATGCTAATGAAGAAGCTACCACTCGAAATGACAGCGCAGCAGGTGCAATGGAATGCAGAAGTGCTCCAGAGGCTATCGAAGCACACTAGCAACATCACCATCGGCGAGGAAGCTAGCACCAGCAGGCAGTTGCAGTTTGATGTTGTGATGTTGGGTATGGCCTAGTGCTCGGTCATAAAGTCATATTGACATGCTCGTGGTGTCTAGATGAAGTTTGATGCGTTGTACATATTTAATTGTCATACGGATTAATATTTGCATACTGTTCACAACTGGTATTCTTTGTAAATAGATGGGACCAGACGGCAGAACAGTTTGTTTTTTTTTCTCACGTCAAAATGTTGCCCCCCCTACTCTCAGAGGGTAAAATTGCCTATGGCTGCCACTGATTTCAAGTAGGACACGAGTCCTCTTAACAGAGTCAAGTCTTTTTCTTTTTTTTTGTCAGAAATACTTTCTCTGCGTCTCTGTTTAAGCGTCGTTAGAGCCAGTCGGGCTCGTCAGTCAATGTAATTTTGTCAAGGGGAGCTAGCTTTTGTCCAATGAGGGTTATGTCTGCAAAATCAGGGATAGACTCTGCAGTAGCCTACAGTCCCAAGCAGTGCATTACTCAAATAAAATAACACTAAAATGAACTCGCTTCATTTACAATTAACAAAATATTAATTATCTTAAACTTCCCTCTTCTGCATTTGAGGACAGAGTATTGGGCACGCTTCGGACGAAATGGTCTCTTGGGTTTGACAATCTTCCTATGTCATACTTATCTGTCGCTCATGGTGAGTCGGGTGACATGGCGTTGGCCCTGCAGCCCACAGGTGTCGCCCATCTGTAGGGAAGCAGGCCGGTAACCTCCATCTCCACCTCCAGTCCCGTGCCCGTCTCCTGGTTCGGCATTCATCCGTCGTTCCCGGAACGACAGTTGTCTGTAAAAACACTCAGAAAGCACTCCAAACTGATGAATGTGCACCTGAAAACTGTAACCATGAGATATTTAACATGAACATAAAAAAAATATATAATTGGTTTGTTAGGCAGTGCTCTATGCAGATTAAGGTATTGACAAATATGTGACAGCGGCTGGTGATTTGGTCCGCAACTCGGCAAACCCCGAAATGCGCTAGAGGGCAAAAGACATAAAAAAACGTTTTTTTTCGTTTTTGTTTTATTTTGTATTACCAAAGTTGAAGTTGTGAAGAACCCACTTACTATAACAGACAACAGTTTTAGGTTCACGAAATACGTTTAATTAGTCTGCAAACTAAGCTTGTTTTTAGCTGATTTCGAGCCGGGCTTGGGGGCGGGCAGATCGATTAGCATGATTTGGTTTCATTGGCTATTGCTTCCGGGTTCTCCGCCCCCCACCCTTCCCCAACACGCCGGCTTTGTTTACATTCAGTCCCAAGTTTAACCATGGATGCTACAGCTTTTGCTAAAGAGAAGACGGGGATGGCATCCAGGACATGGAAAGAGTTTTAAGAGCAGCTAAAACTCCAGCAGAGCAGAACTCGTTCGTACACGGAGTTTATTCTTGATGACCTGTGATACAGAGATGACTGTATCAGCAAAGCATGTTGCTACCAAGCGAACGCGAACGACGTAGCAGATTCACACCACCGCCAAGCATTCTGCTTTGCTTTGGGGTAAGCTGATCTTTATACTATCTGTGCTGTTTACATTACATTAACGTTAGTCGTTTAGCAGTAGCTCCTTTCTAAACAAGTGACTAAGTCTAGCTAGCATAACAAACTAACAAAGGCTAGCTAGCTAACGTTAGCTAACATGCTAGTTAGCTGAGCTAGCCCTTTGTTCCTAAACTAGCCAGCGTGGCAGCTAATATCGAGCTAGGTAGCTATATTATAGAAAGAAACAGAATGAGAGAGCATGAGAGCTATGGTAGTCTGACGCCTTTGTTTTTTGTTTTGGTTACAGGATGAGCAAAAAGGTGAGGATTTGCAGCTCTCCCTGGGCCAGCCAGCAAGAAGATCACTATACACTACAGCTTTGATTTTGCACAACAGGTGAGAATACGTTCATCCTATCATGCATTAGCTAGTCTATTTAATCAACACATTCTGGTACTATTTTATCTATATGGAGTGCCAGTACTGTGGGCAATAGTTTAATGTACTTTCTTCCTTCTATTCTATTGCAGTTTTGATACTGAGAGACCTGGCATGGTTGTGGCCAGAGAACACCGTGACCAGAGAAGGTCTTCTTGTGCAAGCCCCACCCGGACTGGACATGGCCAGACAGACGTATCTCTTTGACAAGATCAGAGAGTTCTGCTCTGATGAGGGACGAGACGTCACATCCCTACTAACACAATCAGGTTGCAGCAATGTTGCAGAAACGTGCAATTTAGACTTTTGTATGGTCCACTCAACGTCAAGTTAAACGTGCATGCAACGCAAACGCGGTATCTGCACACAAGTTGCTGCA
The DNA here is from genome assembly GCF_949987555.1 of Borostomias antarcticus. Lineage (NCBI taxonomy): Eukaryota > Metazoa > Chordata > Actinopteri > Stomiiformes > Stomiidae > Borostomias > Borostomias antarcticus. The sequence continues at coordinate 20,875,089 of NC_140253.1, forward strand.
ACGTGCAGGTCCAACGTGCCTGCAACGTGCCTGCAATGTGTACACAACGTTGTGATTTCCGTGATGATTTCGATGTATATTGCTGCAACGTTGTATACACGTTTATATATTACTTTGTTACGTTGCTGCAACGTGGTCTACACTTCCGTTGGCTACATATATAATTTGCATTACAAAACAAATCCGCTCCTTGCGCAAGCTCCACTACTTCCTGAAACTCTACAGGCATATTTCTTTACCGTCCTATACTATTGGATAGCAATAGCGATGAATCCGGTGTGCAGCACACCTGATCAATCACTTCCGTCCACTAGTATAGGACAGGAAAGAAATACGCCTGTAGAGTGTCAGGAAGTAGTGGAGCTTGTGCAAAGAGCCTATTAATGTCATAGTCAATGCAGCAAGCAAAATTATGGTACAAAAGTTATGACACAACACCATTCAGTCAAGAACAATTTATTTTATTAAAAAAGTACACAATGTCTGGCCTGCAACATGATAAACAAGTTTAAAAACTAAAAGGATTTAAAACAAAATAATACAAAAACAGTTATTTACAAAAAAAGTTATTTACAAGAAAATGGCAGGCTGTGCTCAGATGGGCTGCGGGTGGGCGTCAGATAGGCTGGGGGGGGGGGCTGTGCTCAGATGGGCTGCGGGTGGGCGTCAGATAGGCTGGGGGGGGGGGGCTGTGCTCAGATGGGCTGCGGGTGGGCGTCAGATGGGCTGGGGGGCAGCTAGGAAGGGAAGTCTTCCTCATCAGAATGCTGGGGAGTGCTCAGATGGACTGTTCTTGGATGGGCTGTGCTCAGGCGGACTTCTGCAGATACCTAAAGACACAATGAAATGGCCGTAAATACACAACGCACATACATGCACAAAAAAGTGGTACACAATCTTTGGAACCATGCAGTGTCACTGGGTAGGAGAAACCAAAAAAAAAGACATCACTTACCCTTCTGCATTTAGCAGGGGCATGTTTCAATGTCTCCTGCAGCTGGGCGGCCACCTCCGCCATCGTAGCCTTTGGCATGGAGACCATCACTGCACCTTTAAGTTATCAAGAAAGGTAATGGTTTCAATTCACATCGGTCATGGAACAAAGACGGTGTATTAAAAAATATTCAAAATATGAACCATTTCTTACGTGTTAGAACATTGAAGAGTGTCATACTCTTCAGTGGCTTCTTCCCCTTCTTCCCGTGCACACTGTAGGCACACGCTCCACACCGAATGTGTGGCAACAGCTGACAGCACCCGCCGGACTGTGTCCGCCAAGTCTCTGCCACCAATGGCACCTAGGTATTGTGTCTGCAAAACAAAGACAGTAATTTACTGTACCCTTCCCTGCACTGCAAAAATAAGACAAACTTCTGCCCTGCAGACACTCACCATCTTCCTCTGATGTTCCCGGTCCTTCAACCTGGCCTCACAGACCTGCAGCTCCTCTTCCGTTTGGGCAGGGTTCAGTACATCCAGCACTTCTCCCTGGGCTCCAGACTCCACAGGCCGCGTGCTCTGGGCCAGTTCCCTCACAGTCCGTGCAAGCTCACGGAGTTGCTCCCGTATCTCTGAGAACTGCTGATGTACAGACCTCTGGAAATCTAGATAAACACAGATGTGGCTATAAGTACATTGACATAAAACTAAATGAAACTCAAAATATATCCCTGCATGCATTTGGAGGGAAACTAAATAAAGACAAGACAGGTAGACACCACAGCAGTACATGCCACTCTTACCTGGTCTGGCTGGGGTGCTGTATGATCTGGCTGGGGTGCTATACATGGGGCCTGGGCTCCGCTCGCCCACATGGGACAAGCTTGGAAAATCTGCAAGATGAGTAAAATGGTATTCAAAATAAATAAAAAATAGTCCAACTATCAGTGTGCAGTAGGCATAGACATTTCATTTCAACACAAACATGCATACCTGGATTGTACAGCACACGTGGATTGTACTGGACCGCTGGCAGAGGCCTTTCAACTCCGGCACCTGGCACCTGGTCTTTGGCCTGCATAGTGGGGACCAATGGCTGCCCGGGGCTTGGAATATGTAGTGGAATATCAGTAAATTAGCTCAGATTACTCGATTTCAAAAGTACTACTCTTTTGGGACTGTTGAATGCACTTTAGCATATTACCTTCGTCACTGGAGTGATAGCGTGTGTTGCGCCGTCTCTTTCGAACGTCTTGGCACTCGTCCATTGACGACTGCTGCTCAAAGACTTTTGCCATGAGCCTGGCACCTTCGTAATGATCTGTGTGCATAAAGTACCATAATCAATACATTTCAGCCATCCTTTTTTCCTCAGAATAATGAGTCATGATCTTCCCCCCACCCCCATCAGTATTTTTTAATAGCTTAAAATGCAAACAGTACCAGTTGTGGACTTGGGGAAAACCCGGACTCTGTGGAGCGCCCAGCCAGGGTTAGGTTCCACACAGCTCTTTATCCGTTGGCTGACTCATTCATTGGCCAGGAACACATCTGCAACTGTGAGTGAAACCATTAGTAGCCGCTTCCCTGTAAAATTGAAAAGTAGCACACCAATCACACAAACATGTTCTTACCCCATCCTTTTTGGAGAGCCAGGATACTGGGACAACCGACAGTGTCCTCCCCCAGAAACTCCACACTGCAATAGTCTGCCCAATAAACAAAAAAATATTAAGTTTATAAACACACAAGGACCCTATGGGAAAGTAGGCAGAGGGGAAGAAGCGACTAAAACAACAATTCAACAAGTCATTACAGCCGATAAGTAATTAGTGACACGCCACTATTCTATTCTTTTTTTTTGATTCTCTGCCGGCCCAGGACAGATGCGGTCAATGGCGGTCAATCATCAATCAATCGTGTGGGAAACATGAAGCTAGTTTAGGCATTAGCCACTGCAGTGCACAGATTAAATGTATAAGGCCTGTGAATCACGCGTTACTACTCGCAGTTTTAACAGGAACGCCTGTTTTTGACTCGAACTCCAACAATACACACCGATACTACTAATGTGGCAAACAAACATTTCCCTCAGTCCAGCGGCCATTTTAGATTGCGTGGTAGCGTGCTAGCGTGGTAGCGTGCTAGCGTGGTAGCGTGGTAGCGTGCTAGCGTGGTAGCGTGCTAGCGTGGTAGCGTGCTAGCGTGCTAGCTAGCGTTAGCTAACGTTAGCTAGCTATCATTAGGCTTCCAATTCCTGAACTTAGTTTAGCGTGCAGGTTATGAGTTACTTCTGTTTACTTAAATTATTACCGGTAAGTAAACAAATAAATAGCTAAACCAACAGTCAAATCAATGTAATTTGATGAGGAAAAAACCCCCGAGGTAACTGGTATAACTTACCAGATCTGAAGTGCGGACCACACTGTGGTGTTGTTGGTCCCCAATCTGCTCTCTTTATGGCTTTAAACCACAGCTTTCGGTGGTTCCTCTGAAAAGGGGGACATCTCGAGGGGATGCTGAAGAATCTGAGGCCATCATCTTGTTCTTTTCTGTTTGTACAGTTCACAGCACAGCAGCTTTGAGGCATAATTAGCTACACGAAACGGAGCTACTGTGGCTAGCGAGTTCGTTCCTCGTTCGCTCGTTCCTTTTTCCCAAAGAGGCTGCGTGCGTGCGCACCCCGCTGTGACGTAGACGGCGAACCCATCTATAGGAGGGAAAGTGATCTCATCGCCCCCTAGTGGAAGTGTTCCATAATGCCGAGAGAATGAATGGGATTTCTCGACACGTCTTTTGAAAAATGATATCTTGGTCGACACCGAAACGTTAGTTTTAATTAATGAAAAAGCATTAAATGTTAACAAACAGGGAAATATACAATCAATAACATTTCTAAGATGAGTTATTCACCTCAACATAGTACAATATGAAGGATATAAGCGAAAATTTAAAAAAAGAACAAAAGACAGGAGCAGTTTGGCAAAGAATCCTGCCTACTTTAACTGTGAACCAAGCAAGCAGTGACGTCACGGGATATTGCAATCCTAATGCTAGCCTAATAGGACTTTAATCCAACGTCACAGCAACGTTATTTAACGACGTTGCAGGGACCCATATTGCCAATGTTTCTGCAACGTTGCAGAAAAGTCTAATTAGACTTAGGAGGGTAAAGTTATTTTCGACCTTAGATGGACGTTGTCACAACATCGCCTGATGGTAACGTTGCAACTTACCTAAGTACAACTTATGTGCAACGTTGCTGCAACCCACTGTGTTAGTAGGGATGTCCCCCACCAAACTCCACAGCAGCTCAGAACAAGACTGTCCGCTTGTAGATTCACTGCAGATCATCAGGACGGACAGCACTGCAGGAGAAAGGCCACAGCCTTTTTCTGTTTGTATACTGAAGCGTTGCTTGTTCTCTTGCACAGACTTGCCCACACTTGCACAGACTGCATTGTTAGAATATTGAATACTGAGCTGAGTACTGTTGTTATTACCTTGAGTATTGAGCTGGGGACTGTTATTACTTTGTTGTACACTTGGTCACAATGAACACTATGCACCTTGTCTATAAAACAGACAACTGACTGTACACTTTAACACTTAGACTGTTGCCTTTTTTTGTACACTTAACTACTTATGCTTGTACTTTATATCATGTATGTGACAATAAAGAACGTTAAATTTGAACTTCATCTTATATTGTTCTTAACTGCATTCACAACACAAGATTAATACTGACTCAAAGAGTGTGGGGTCATCAGTGAGAGAGCTCCCCACTTGGCTGCTACTCTCAGTTAATACCCCAAGTTGACAGCCACTCTGACAGATAATGACAGATCGTCCAGTGGGGGAGTGGCTGGGGGAGGGGTTACCAGGCTATTGTTCACGCCCATTACCTGGCAGTCAGAGGTGTGAAAATGTTGGAGAACTTTGGAGGGAGATTTCTCAGCTAAGTTGATTTGGCAGTACTAGCATTCAAATAAGCATATCTTCTTCAATTATGTTCAGATTTCAATGTATGAGACCTCATTTGAAAGCTTACAATGTGCACTTTCATAATCTGTAATAAACTGAAAAATGAAAATGCCTAGTTGAGGACCAAATTACCAGCGGCGGTCACATATGTTTTCACGTCAACGTAATGTGATGTCGCAAGTGCTGTCCCATTCCTTTTTATACCAATTCAAGCCCTTGCAGCCTCTCGCACTCAACCACTTTACCAGGTGACGTCAATAAGTCTGTGAGGGCTCAGGGCTTGAGGGTTTAGGGGGGACATTGGGACTGGGCCAGAGACTACCTGTTTTCCCTCTTCTCCATTTGAGGGTCCACCATTTTGGCTTCTGAAGTCTGCCATTTTGGGAAAAAAATAAATAAAAAATAACAGGATATTGAAAAAAAAGTATCTCTCAGCACAGCAGTAATTTGGTTGACTGAACGTGTTTAGTTTTTTTTCTGTAACTTTTTATTACATTGTTTGTTCTCATATTTTCTTTTAAAATGGGAGCTACTTTTAGTACACGAAAGCATGAAACTTTTCTGGGTGCGGCCAAAATAGTGGCATTGAAGAATGATCCTACTGTGTGTGAGCAAATTGCTTTATGGGCTAAACACAGTGATTTCCCCCCTGTGTCAGGTAGTTTATCTGTTAAGTTGCTAGGAAAAGTGAAGGGACAGCTTGAGGAGTTTGAATTAACTAAGCTAGGTAGGAAGTCAGAGAACCACATTAACTGGTCTCACTTTTCTGTCTGGGAGACGACTGCACATAACTTAATATCAGATAAGGATGATCTGCTAAGCAGATGTAGGTTGTTTCCTGATCCCCCTTCCTGTTCTGACACCTCCTGTCCAAATGCCCTTGCTCCTGTTACGTCCCTTCCTGTTGTTCAGCCATCTGTCACCTCTACGCCTGCTATGTCTCAGATAACACCCTTACCGTTAACTTGTACTATTTTTGGAGCCCCCTTACCCCAAACAAGGATATCTGGAATATCGGCCCCCCTAGGTTATTACTCTTCTGACACCCCTCCCTCTGGGCCCTCTTCCATTGACCATATGGTTGCTTCCCCTGTGTCATACCCTCCTGCTGTGTCTCGCCCTCCAGTTGGTGTCTCTGTGACCCCTGATCACCCCTTTGACACTTCACAGTCTCTGCCCCATCCCTTTGTTTCTGCTTCTAACTCACAAGATGACCGTCCAGGTTGTTATCTTAGATCTGCTGATTCTGTTGAACATCTGGTTAATGAGTTTGGTAAACTATGCTTGCCAATAATCCGTCTGCTAAGTGAACAATGTGAAGCTGAGATAAAAAGGGACTCTGTGAGACTACAAGCTGCACCGTATAGGTATTTCAACAACATCGCTCGCACTAAGCAACTACCGATGGGGGGACAGAAAAAACAAGATGGAGGCTATAGAGATAATCAGGTATATTCACAACGAAACAGCAGGGTTTACAAATCTAATCAGCGTTGTTATTTCTGCAACCGCAGAGGACATTTACAGAGGACATGTAGACTATACGCTAAATTTCAAAAGTCTTTTGTTAATACTCCACAGGGTGGTGGATTCTGACTAGATAAGATAGATATTTCAGTAGGGAAAGTCTAGGGAGAGTGAGGGTGTACGTGACACGGGGGGGGGAGGGAAAAGGTAAGAGAAAGAAAAAAAAAACATTAATATTTGCCAATATCTTAGTCTGATACATATTGTCTGACAACCCAATTTTGAGATTTTTTTTTGTTCTGTTTAAGATTTCATGTTATAGCTGATTTCAGATGCACATTCATTGGTTTTGAGTTTTACAGAGAACTGACATTCCTGGACTACCGGATAAATGCCAAACCGGTTGGAACTGCAAGTATTTTAATAATTTGAAATGACTGCCACTTAAAGTTGTGTTAGATGATGCTAACTTCACACTCAATTCACTGTATTGACATATTAACTTAATATGCTCAGATCTGTTTTGCAAACTAGTTTTCAGAGGTGTGACTCCAACGGAATTGATATCATCCAACCTAAGAAGGGAAAACCGCCACACTACAATATCAAGCGCACAGGCTTTAACTAATTGGACATATTCTTGAAAAAAAAGAAGAAAAGACATCACTCCAATTTATCAAAACTGTTTTCTATGATTTATTTTGTTATGTGTATGTGCCTCCGGCGCATCATTTCTAAGAAGACCTGGTGTTACCCACAAGGGTGATGAGAAATTGAAATGTCTTTCATTTTGTCTGTCTTTTATTTTGTCTGGTTTTTATTGTATGTAAACTGCCCATGCAGCTCTGTCTGTGCGTCTGATGGCCCACAGAGACAGCTGCATGGTAAAACAAATGTGTCACGTATTATTTCTGAAGTTTGTTTACAGAGTAGAGACAGGCACGGGACGAGAGATGGAGGCTACTCCAGGAATTGGATACACCAGGTGACTCCAGCAACCGGGGTAACCGACTTCCCATTTAGATGGACTGACACCTTGGTTCGTGGGGACGCTGGTCAAACGCCTCACCCCCACGTTGCCCAACTGACTGTGGGTAAGAGATAGATATGATCTAGGCTAAATTTAAGAATAGTAACCAAGCGGTTGTCAGACCCAAGGAACCATCACGTCCTAAGCGTGCTCATAACTCTCTGTCCTCAAACGCAGAAATGTGGTTATTGAAATTAAGAGCTCAACTTATAACACCCCTAGTGTTCTTTTGAGAACGGTTTAGATAAATTATATTTGTTCAGGCTTTGAGAACCGCATATGAAGCTATTCATTTAATGTTATTTTGGTTTGAGTAATGCATTCTTTCCATTTGTTCACCCTGATTTAAGGGAATTTTTGCTTTTACCCTTAGAGGGCATTGTTTTACATAATGTGTTAGCGCTCCTCTTTTTAAATGATCAATTTCTTGTTAGAAACAAGGACTCATGGTTTGATGACACGAATCTGTTGTTTTATTTTAGGAAATGGCCATAGAATTTCTAAGAACTAAATCTAATTGGTGCGTGAGCAGGTTAATTACCTTGGTCATGTAATAATGATAAATAAACAAAAATGCACTGCTTGGGGCTAGGCTACTGCAGAGTCTATCCCTGATTTTGCAGACATAACCCTCATTAGACAAAAGCTAGCTCCCCTTGACAAGATTACATGGACTGACGAGCCCGACTGGCTCTAACAATGACTAATACACCCTGTTTAAGTATTTCTGACTCTAAAAAGACTTGACTCTGTTAAGAGGACTTGTGTCCTACTTGAAATCAGTGGCAGCTACCACTGGCGCTATGTTTCAGACCTAGTAGCACTGCGCACGCTGTTTTGTCCATGTCCTGCATGTTGTCTATTCTTCTTTTACATCGCACCTACACACAGCGTGGCTGCTGCTTTAATAGAATGAACTGTTGACCGTACATTTCAAAGATGCACTGTTCTTAACTCTGCTTCCTCCTCCAGAAGGCGGAGAGACATGACTCAACATAGTGAACGAGATCAAATAAGCCAGGCTCAAACCTCTCAGATATTCTCCTCTCTCACTCTGATTTTGAATGTGAATGAATGCTCATTTCATAATTAGCATAACCTATACTGCATCTTCCATGCTTTCATTATGTTTTCAAATTTGCACACTGACCAGATCATGTTTCAAAAAACAGGGGTAATGAGAACGTAGTTGAAGGAAATTAGAAAGTAGTTTAAAGAACAAGATGCAGAGCTGAAGAAGAAACTAAATGTGTAATATTTTAAAATAGTGGACAAAGGCCAAGCTCCTGTTGAAACCTCTGATCCTGTGTCCATAGGTAGTATGGCTGCTAACTCCGCTGCTAAAAGCTGCGGTGCTCTCCTGTTTTGTCTATGCTGTCTCTCTCATCTGTGGATTCACAGGTCTCTGCCGACCTGAGAGGGCTTCCTGCATTTCTAACCAGGCCAGTGGGTTGTGATCCGAGACCTGAAACCACCGTGCCGTTGGCTGGGCCCGTACCAGTTCCTGCTGCCAACCCAGACGAAGCAGAGAGGACTTTGTGGGTACACGCCAGCCACTGCAGGCTGGTTCCAAACCAGGACGAGGCCACCCGGCCCGAGAATTCCAACAACCAAGATGCAATATCCTGTGTCAACACCAGGGCGAAAGCTCATTCTCTGGTCTCCTCAGATGAGGAATCAACCAAAGAATAACACACTACCTTTTCCTCATTGCTGTCAGGATGACAACTCTGACCACCACTTCAGCAAAACACAATCATAGGCCACCACACTGTGGCTTCCTCTGAGGAGGAGCTATTGAAAGAAGTGACCTTGCCTGTCACCTCCTTCCCAGGATCGTTATGGCAACGTGGACAAGTGTTTGTCCTATTTGAATGTTGCACTCCACTTGACTGTTGGGTCTATACGGTAGACGAAGATGGATGGAAAATACTACGTTCTGCACATATAAGATTTGAAAGCAACAAAGATTTCCAGGTTATACTGTTGTAACTGTGACTGGAGTTTGGTTTAGAGTGGGTATAGAAGTATTGAAAATTCATAATTATAAAGTTGATCTTTGTAGAGCTGTTCCAGACTATTCTCAGGGGACTGTGTTTAACTGTGTTTAACTGCTCTGCACCTAACTACATCAACGAAGTATTAAAATGAAGCCCAACAGAATTGCATCCACAGGGCTGAACTTGAAAAGCGAGATAAACAATTTGAAGTGACCTCTTCAATATATCACAGCATGTATTAATATTTTCAGATACAACACATAGATTAGGACAAATTAATGTTTTAAGCATATTTATGAGATGTGAAATTAAGGTTCAGAGAGCCATTCCAAATGGCGTATTTTTGAGCTATAGGGAAATAGCGTATTCAACTTTAAATTGCAACAGTGTCATATGGATGTTATCTTGCTCAGGTAATTTCCAGGATTAAGGAGATTGATCACACTCAAATGCAGGTAATTCCTCAGCAATCAAACTAGACACCATAGAGAATTTTCAATTTAGTTTCGGTATATTATTTCTCTCATGAACGCATGACACATGATCGCATAATACCAAGTAATTTCAGCCTTAGCTAAAGAAGTAAATTACATGGAAAAGATGGTGCTACAAAATAGACTTCCCTTAGAGATAATACTGGCTACTGCTGTTCGTTTAGTTCAGATCCAAATGCTACATTGAGTTCTATGAAGCAAATGATAAAGGTATTCAGATTTTTAATACTGTTCCTAAATGGAATGCTTTTGCAAGTCCTGGATATTCTCAAATATGTGTGTATCATTTGTATGTATGTTTCTCAGCGTTATTATTTTAAAAAAATGTATGTTTAACTGCTGTTCCAGATATGCCTATGCTGCCTTAATAATGATAGAAAAAGTTCAATTTACTATTGATTCAATTCAAGATCTTAATGATATCTGTGCCATTGACATTGAATATTTGGAATATTTTGATACATAATCTGTTGGTTCCAATTTGAATTTAAGGGTTTTCCTCTAAAACAAAGAGGTTTTTTCCCACTCATCTTAGATTTAGTCTTAGATTAATAATCATGTTATCTTTTTACCTTGCTTATGCCAAATTAAAGTAAGGGGTTTTGGTACGTGATTGCATATGGGAAGAAAATGATCTTAGTGTGTTAAATAACCTTGAGTTTATTCATCTTTATTATGCTCCACCTAGTGGAGAAATAGATTGCTTCCTTTCCATATGTGTAGAATTAGGTTTTTGCCAAAAATGTTGGATTATTTTTATGATATTTTATAATTTGATTCCACATTGTTGATTCTTTCATTTCTATTATAGTTGTGGATATTTAATCCACAAAGTGGGGAATTGTGAATGAATTTCAAGTCTCAACAAAGTGTTCTGTTTTCCCCCTTGACTGTTGTTCTAAACTTTGTAGTTCGTTCTCATAGATCAGTCTGTTAGAACTACAAATTCTTCCCTGTGTGACATCACTTCCCTGTCCTTCATCCTGAAACTATGTCACTTCCTTTTTCACTGTATAACCTAACGACCTCATCAGCTGAATCCCAAATCGCGCACTTAGGCGAAAGTGCAGAGCACTCGCGGCCTTGTGGCCTTACATGCGCGTTCCCGCTAAGTCCACAAGGGCTCAGGGTAGTTCCAAAACGGAATTGCTAGGTCCACAAGTGCGCCACGCCGCCATTTTGCGCACTTTAACCGCACTTACCGAAAGTCCGCAATTTCACGGACTTAGGAGCAGAAAATACCCACAGACCACTGCATCTCATGTGACACAGTGCTTGAGTGCATCCGAGTCATGATCCGAGTGCATCACACATAAATGATGACATTTGCAGATAACACAACATTTATCTTGAAATCCACATGCTGCAAACATATCCCACCCAACCTAATTTTTTAATTATTATTAAATTAAAACAGACGTCAATCGGTCAATTTGCAGAGCTGAAGGGAGCGTCAGAGCAGCCTCTGCGTCGGAGGAACGCGGCAGCCAATGAAAACGAAGTGGGAGGGGCATTGAGCGAAACTGGGAGTGCTGTCCCATTTAATTCACGGCCCTGCACCCTCTGGCCCTTCCAGCTGACGTCAATTAAGTGCTCAGGCCTCAGGCCACAAGTGCGAGGGGCCGCAAGTGCGGTTTGCGCACTCAGATTGGGATTCAGCTATCCTCAAGTGAACTCACTCTGCCTGGATTCACTTCCTGTGCTAGAGTCCGACTCTGCAGAATCGTAATCAGAATAAAACTATTGCCTTTGTTTAAAACCAGCTTGATCGACCACTCAGCGTGTTCTTTGACAATCTAAACTAAAGCAAGAGGTAATTTCCTTAACAGAGCACTGACATTAGACTCCTGCATTCTAGCGTATAGTCTCTACACTCCCTCTGGAAATGCCCTTCTGCTTTCATTGAAATAATAACGGCTAGTAGGGGTGTCATAACCTGGAGGGGGCAAAGCTTGAGAACCAAAGAGGTTTGAGGGAAGGGGGCTCTAAAGGGAGGTGACACAAGGGATATGGCAAGCATATGGTCAACAGGAGAGTAAACACCAGGGGGAGATGTGAACTGTGACGCCTGAGGTGGTGTGAGCTGCAGCAGAGTAACAGACTAGCTGAATCCCAATCTGAGTGCGCAAACCGCACTTGCGGCCCCTCGCACTTGTGGCCTGAGGCCTGAGCACTTAATTGACGTCAGCTGGAAGGGCCAGAGGGTGCAAGGGCGCTGAATTGCATAAAAGGTATGGGACAGCACTTCCAGCGGGGCACATGACTGACGTCAGATTTAAAGATGCAGGGACTCGGTATTGTTCTATATCTCCTTCAGCATCTGCGACGGAGGCAGCGTTTGAGGAGGCACAGAAGGATCCACATCAATTATGAGGAGGAAAGTAATGGCCAACTGGCAAACATTGCTTGTGTTGGCCAGTTACTGGCCATGGTGACTGGAATACAGGTAATTAACAACTACACATTGAACTACTGTCCTAGTTAACCCAACATCATATCTAGGGAAAAAAAGGTGATGCAGACACTGTAACAATTCAGTGTAAATGGGAAAAGTGCTTTATAAAGTTTGTTTGTTTGATTGATTGATAGATAATAGGCCACAACCCCTTGATTGCATGTGTGTGATATGCAGCATCTGAAATCCCTGTCCACTCACTCACTCACTCACTCACTTACATATTACTCTCTTGCACCCCCAGGCCCACCCACGCGGCCCATACACCAGGCTAAACAGGCTGGCGCCTGCCCTGAGGTTCTACCTGGACCCTGAGAGAGACATGAGGCCTGACTTCAGGTTGTCTCGACAGGCCTTCAATGGTGTACTGGGCCTCCTGCACCAGGAGAAGGACCATGGCTGGGGACACAACCTGGAAGTGCTCGTGTTCATCTTCTGGCTGGCCCATGCAGCGTCCTACCGGGTGACGGCGCGGGCCTTTGACATCCCCAAGAGTACCATCCACAGAGTGGTGCGCAGGATCGGCAAGAGGGTCCGAAAGGCCAGGTCCAAGATCATCTGCTTCCCCCCCCCAGACACCCTTGACACAGTGGGTCAGGGATTCGGCCGGCTGGCCCGCCATGGGGCCTTCAACAGGGCAGTAGGGGCCATCGATGGATGCCACATTCGCATCAAGCCCCCAAAGCGGAACAAGGTAGACTACTTTAATTACAAGCAGTTCTACTCCATCCAGCTCCAGGCCATCTGCGACAGCAGCGGGAGGTTCCTGGATGTGTTCGTGGGCTATCCAGGGTCGGTGCATGACACGCGCATCCTGCGCAACAGCCCGGTGTACACCCACTCCCTGTACCCCCCACCTGGCTACTTCCTGCTGGGAGATGGAGGCTACCCTTGCCTGGAGCAGCCCATCTCCATTGTGACGCCGTACAGGCGTCCTGTGCAAGGCAGGGTGCAGGAAAGATTCAACGTGGCGCACTCCAGAGGACGCCACATCATCGAGAGGAGCTTTGGAATGATGAAGGCTCGTTGGCGCTCCATCTTTTTCAAGGCGCTGGAGGTGAGGGTAGGCTTCTGCTCCGATGTTGTCCTGGCCTGCACAGTCCTCCACAACATCTGCCTCAGCCATGGGGACATCATGGAGCTGCCTGAGGATGACCTGGAACAACCTGGTCCCCCTTCGCCACTTGTCCAGGAGCCGACCCAGGAGAGGAGTGGGGCCCACATCAGGGAGAGGCTGTGTGCCCAGGTGTCCGCACCCCAGAACCTGCTGGACCTGTTAGCCCACCATGACTACTGCAGGAGTTGAGTCTTCATTTTGTTGGTGGCCTCTTTTTTCCCTTCAGTTTTCTTATTCCCACAAGATGGATGATTTTCAGTTGAGGCATGATGGGACAGATTAGCGGTTTTTCACTTTAGATGCATAATGGGACTGATCCTTTTTTGTGGGGGGGGGGGATGTCATATTTCAGTTCTGAAGTCCATGCAGTTAACATTTGGCACAGACCAACTGCCTATTTTCCACCACACGGTCCATCCCTTGTCGTGGGGTGGTGGCTTGCGTGCCTCAGTGACCCAGAGAGCTGTGCCAGGGTCACCCATGCTGGCCAGATCAAAGGGTAGAGGCCAGACCAATTGGACCACCTCACCCCAGAGGTTAAATGGGTGCATAGGGCCAACAATCCTATCCACTAAACAGGTACTTGTGTAACTCTTGCTGATCAAACTGGGATAATTCCAGTAAGTGTGGGGGAATTGCACTTGTTTCACCTGGCATCGGCATCCCAGGTCTCCCACAACTACAGTACATCTGTTACACTTACATCATCCATGTCTACCCTTTCTGTTCTGTGCAAATAAAGCCATGTTTAACCACATCACTGCCTACGACTCTTGTGTGTGCGTTGTCAAGGCAGTCATGATCACATAGGTCATTTGTCATAAGTCAAAGCCAAACTTGGGAGTATTCAGGCTTTACTTGGAAACGGTGAATTGTAAGTCTTGACTGTAAAAAAGGGAAACATGATATGACCAAACCCACTACTGTTTTTGCTAAGGAACTCCTTCATCCATTTCATGTTCACATCCATGTAGATGCTCCTAATTTCCTCATTGCAGCACATGTACAGTGACATATCAAATCAGAATCTATACAGAATGAAAACATTTCCATGGCACTCCCACATCCCCCCTCTGAGCAATCATTTGCAAGGATCATGCAAGAGGTGGCAATACCATAAAACTGCACTGACACAGATGTGGTGCAACATGTGTTTATTAAATGAAGCCTCCCTGGGTCCAAAAGGTCAAAATATGAATGAGTAATAAAAGCAAGACAATAAAACATGTGGCACAATACTAGCAAATGCAAAGGAAATAAAGGAATATTTGGGGCCCTATTTATTCCCTGCCCACTTGTCCAGTATGTTGAGGAGGCGGTCGAATCGCCTCCCATCCTCCGCTTCAGTCTCCCTCAGCTGCCTCTCCTGCTCTGCATGCCTCTGGTCCAGCTCTGCCTGCCTGCCTGCCGCGCCGCCTCCCTCCCATCTAGCTCCACCTGCCTCCTCTCCTGTTGCTGCATCCACTTCCTGAGGAGGTCAGGTGGGTCTAGATGGTTGGCCTTTCTTTTCCTCTTCCCACCCACAGGCTGCTGGGTGGATGGACCTGTGGAAGAGGAGGAGGGGCCAGAGGTAGAGGGGCGTGAGGGGCCGGAGGAGGGCCCAGAGGGGCTGGAGGGGATGGGAGGGTCAGGTGGGCCGGAGGAGAGGCTGGAGGACTCTGGGGCAGGGGACCGGTGAACACCATCGTCTGAGTCGCCCGACTCCACCGCACTGGAGATGATGTTCACCGGTGTGATGGAGTCCCTCTGCCCCAGAGCCTCGTGCATGGCCTCGAAGTACGGCCAGGTGGCGGCTGAAAGTCTCCCCTGTGTTCCGCTCCCTGTCCGGGGGTTCAGGAGCTCCTGTGTGGCAAAGATCAGATAAAATGATATGAGATGTCTGTCATTTCTGGGCAGAGGGTGAAATGAAGTTTGTGACAGCGGTACACTTGCAGAAAGTGATGATGAGGATGCACACATAATATACAATAGTATACTGACAATCATGCTGAGGGACACCCAAGACACCACAGTGCTACAGGAATAGCCTTGCCACAACCACTAGTGTGAAATTAATCCCCATAGATAGGGCTACATGATCCTATGACCCATTAATATCAGTGGGTAACGTGTATTTCTTCACCCTGTAGATTTTCTTCAGGTTTTCCCATTTTTTCTTGGCTTGGGCATTTGTAAGCATGCCATCAAGCCCAATCTCTCTTAAGACCACCCTGTTGGAGAACACGGACACACACAATGAAGCCTGTGGGTGACCATATGAGTCAATTGACACATTTTGGGATGTAGAGAATAACATCAATACTCTTGATTGCTGGCCATTCCATCCATTGGTTTCAATAGGCTGATTGATACTCTTTACGGTATGTTAATACTCAGTTGGGCATGTAACTGGTACTCAGATAGGCATGTAACTGGGTTCAATGTTACACCCAGTCTGCACTGATATGATCACATGAATGTACAGTCCTGTTTGTTAACCTAACTATACATGACACAGGGCTGATTCTATTAGAATGAAGTTGACTGTGCTATTCCTTAGCGTTCACACAACAATGGCTGGCTGTATGATCGCTGACTGAGTAGCACGGCTGTGGCCAACGTTAGCTAGTCCTACTGTACTTACTGGTAACCGTCAAGCGCCGAGCCTCTTAAGCCGGTGAAGAGGAGGTCGTGCTCCATCCTCGCGGCTATAAACCGGAGCGTCTGCT
The DNA here is from genome assembly GCF_949987555.1 of Borostomias antarcticus. Lineage (NCBI taxonomy): Eukaryota > Metazoa > Chordata > Actinopteri > Stomiiformes > Stomiidae > Borostomias > Borostomias antarcticus. Next base: position 20,891,283 of record NC_140253.1, read on the forward strand.
CGTCCGTCCCTGTTCATGTATGGAGGGTAATTAGTGCCAAAATTAAATGCAATGCACACATCGAAACACTATTAAGAATTCAGCTGGATGGGATATGTTAGCAGGAAATGTCATCGGTTAGTTGTTTAGTTTAGGGTACATTACTTACAGATGTATCGGGTCCTGTGCGCAGTCATTTTCGCTGCATCAGATGTGTCACATGAGACGCGGTGGACTGTGGGTATTTTATACTCCTGAGTCCGCGAAATTGCGGACTTTCGGTAAGTGCGGATAAAGTGCGCAAAATGGCGGCGTGGCGCACTTGTGGACCTAGCGATTCCGTTTTGGAACTACCCTGAGCCCTTGTGGACTTAGCGGGAACGCGCATGTAAGGCCACAAGGCCGCGAGTGCTCTGCACTTTCGCCTAAGTGCGCGATTTGGGATTCAGCTACTTTCTTTGATGAAGGCATTTCTGACGCCACTAGTTCCAGATCTAATGAGCAGCTTTCCCATGCAGCAAGATAAAACCTATCCTATGGCAGTCTTTAATTTCTACTTAATTCTAGTTAATTCAAAATGGTCAAGCTGTCCTCTTAACATTGTTTCCATTGTTTAAAAGAAAGAAAATAAAACCCCATGAGTACAAAATAGAGATTAAAGCAATTTGTAAAAATTACAACAAATAAGACTAGACACGTTCATTCAACCAATCACTGCTGTGCTGAGAGATTCTTTTTTTTTTTTTTTCCTGTTATTTTTTTTTCTCTTCCCTTCTCCAACAAAATGGCACACTCAGGAGCCAAGAGAGTTGTAGAACCAAAATGGTGGACCCTCAAAATGGTGGACCACGAGGGAAAACAGGAAGTTTCAGGACTCTCTTTTTTTTTTCACACAAGCAGCAAAACCGGAAGTTAACCACGTGTGCACAAAGTTAGAAGGAAGTACTAACACGTGGACTAGCCAACATGTGGATGAACTAGCTAGCACGTGGAAGCTAGCATTGAAACAATAGAACAACGAAAACCATGGCTAACAGAGAAGATAGCTAGCAGTACAAAAAGCTAGCATAGAAGATAGCTAGTTAGAGCAGATCAAGAACAGTAGCCTAGCCAGAGTGCAGCCAGCATGAAAATAAATCACAGAAACGTACACAAACCAAAACCAGCATAAAATAAAACGCCCAGCATAAACATGGGTTTAACAGTAAACAAAACAAAAACCAGGATCTCAAATCCCAAAACAAGATCAACAAATACAGATATACCTTGGTGTAGACTCAAACATACAATGGATCCAATAGACATAGAAGCCTCAGCTTCACATAAACCACAAAAGACGCAGGACGCAGCAAACAGCCAAATGTAGCCTACCTGCCGACGAAAGACACCGTCTACCACGAACACACACACATCCAAGTCTACAAACAAAACGAAACAAAAGGCCTTCACGACTTACCTAGCTAACCACCCGGGGATTTCAAATAAACTCTCGAAGTGTAACAGCCATCTCCGTGTTGTGCTCTTCACAACAGGAGTAGAAAAACAAAAACAACAAGCCTCAGATAACAAAGCTCCATCGAGTCGCGGCAACCCCCACAACGCGGAACACAAACCAAAAATTAAAAAGAGAAGGCTTTTCGAGAGTATGAATGCTGTGTAGTACTTCACAACGTTGCAAATGCTTCGCTAACAAAAACCCAACCCTGGTTAAGTTATATAGGTTTTTAAGCGAGCATGCCACCACTTGCCCCTTGTACAGACCACCCTCGGAAGCCAGCCTCTTTGACCTAGGACCCGAGATGTTGGCATGGCTACACGACACCGAGTTGGACCTCTGACGTTACACGAAAGAAGAAGAAGCGAGCATGCGGCTCAAAAACCGACTTTTAGCAACCAGGACACACGTGTGCAACAACCGGTGCGAATAAACCTATTGTCCAAGTTATCACAGCTGAACAAATAAAGGGACCACTATAAACTAGATTTAAACGACGTACCAGATTTCAGCAAGTTCCAGACCGACCAAGGCCTCGGTGTAATATCCCACCAGCTACGATAGCATCCCTGAGGTTGAGGTCCCGCGTCCTTGAGAAAGAACGCCACGCGTCCACGTGATCGGCCCAAACATGCGGAAAACCGATCAGTCGCCCCAAAAACATTCACGTCGTCAATACTGTACAGGAAAAATCTTACTTGGTTTAGTTTAGATTTCAAAGAACACGCTGAGTGGTCGGTCAAGCTGGTTTCAAACAAAGACAATAGTTTATTCTATGTTACGATTTGCAATTTGGACTCGAGCACAGGAAGTGAATCCGGGCACGAGTGAGTCATTTGGGGACGAGGTCGATAGGTTATAACGTGAAAAAGGAAGTGACATAGTTTCAGGATGAAGAGGACAGGGAAGTGATGTCACACAGGAAGAATTTGTAGTTTTAACAGACTGATCTATGAGAACGAACTACAAAGTTAGAACAACAGTTAAGTAGGAAAACAAAACACTTTGGTGAGACTTGAATTTCATTCACAACTTCCGCTGGAAAGTTGAAGACTACATCGTTGACAGCGCGCAAATCGTGTACCAGCCTGTACGATCCATCAGGTTTTCTCACTGGCAACAGTGGCGTGTTACTTTGAGGATTTTGAGTTCTCCTTAAAACTCCTGCTTGCAACAGTTCGGTTATCTGGGGCTCAATGCCTTGGACAGCTTTGTCTTTCAGTGGATACTGTTTCCTCCATGGTGGTTTAGTTCCTGGATGCAGTTCCACCTTAACTAGTTGAGCTGATTTCACAAGTCCAATGTCTGTATTGTGTTGAGCCCACAAATGTTTCGGTACTTCTTGCAGCATTTCTTCCTTGAGATCTTGTTCACTTTCGATGGAGAACATTGGCTCATCAGTCAGATGCACTGTTTGTGGTCGACCCACTCCTTGGGCAGAGATCATGAGTTTGATGAATCGTTGATCTTTCCTCTATTCCACCTCTCCAGCTGACACTTCCCCTCTGTTCAGAGCGTCAGAGGGGTTAATCTGTCCCATCATAGGGTGGGGGAGTCATCACTTGGGGGGTTGTCACTGGTGGAGTGGTTCCATCACTGGTGGAGTGACCTTCCTTATTGAACAATTCCAAGATTGCTGCTTCCAAACGTCTTTTATCCTTCCTTTTCTGTCCTCTCTTCCCTGTCTTCTGTTCAGCTATATATGTGTTTATAAGCACTTGCATTGTTTTAATCACTTCTGGATCAAAGGTGCCATCTGGGGGCCAAGGTTGTTCAATCTCAGCCCCTCTCTTGTTCCATTTCTTAGACAGTCTGTCAATTCCTACCAATGGGTTGTTCCTTTCAACAATCACCACGGGGGAAGCTACTCAAGATGCTTTCGCTCCAATGCTTGCCATTCCCGATAATGCACGAACTTGATTAGCTTGTGGAAATGATTGAGAAACATTATGATATTCTCCTTATGAGAGTAAAGCATCCTTGAATTTCAGTACATCAATCAATTTCAAAATGATGGGTCCTTGAATTTATTGCTACAATGATCTCCTGTCGTGGTGGTGTCATAGTTTGAATTGTTTGTTTGTTTATTTATTTGTTAATTTATTTTTAATACATTTTTAGTTTGATTTAATTTTCATAATGAAAATTATTTTTTAAATGAATTAAAAGCAATTATTATCTGTTCCTGTAAAAACAATGCGATCAATGCGGCAGCAAACATGACAGTGGCAATCAACCACTATGCAATTACCATATTTAATATAATCTGCTCCATTAGTTAAGATATAAGATATTATGAATCAACAACTTCTGCAAAATACCCTTTAACTGTATTCAACCCAAAATTATTAGTATTTCTGCTCAAGTAATATACAGATGTGGGAAGTTAGAAATGTCACATGCTGCAGCATTTCACCTTCGCAGTATTTGGCAGGGAAATCCCGTTGGAAATCTCGTGGGATTTCAGACGGTGTTATTTCGTTTTAGTGATGCACCACCGCCAGGTGGCATCTTTGAGTAGATTTAGCAGGCTGGGCTCAGTGTTTTTCTCCTATAGTCTACGAATGAAGCATCATTAAATTTCACATTCTTTAATATAAATGCTCTGTTGTAAAGCACTTTGAGCTGAATTTATCTGTATGAAAGGTGCTATACAAATAACGTTTGATTGTTATTATTACCTTGTTCTCAAACACGTTTTCTCCATCTGGATGTTATTTAATTATTACGAACACCTATATCTAGGCCTACAGTAGCCTATCTATCTCGGTAACTGACGTCGGGTCAAGACGTGGTGTCTGTTAAGTCAAATGCGCAAAATAACAGTATTGTAAATATATTTGTTAGTAAAGATGTGGTGAACGTGAGGGTTTTGCGTTTTGTTTCTGGAACGCATTCAACTGGTAGGCTACTCATAAACCCAGTAAGTAAATTTGAAGACGGGGCACCAGCTAATGTAGCCAAGTCTGAGCGCAGTAGGCTATATGGCTTGAGCACGATAAAATAAGCTTGATCGGAGGTGTGGATCCATACAAAATTGACATAGTCGCCATGAGTAAAGATCACTCATTGCCAATCATATCCGGACATTAACTATCTTGTTCATACAGAGCGGCAGGTTTGACAGTGAGTGTGTTCACATGCACACTATACGCCGATCAACCGATAATTGTAATAATGCGATTATTGAAATGGTATTGTGAACGCCTTTATCTGATTTCCAAAATCGGGGTAAGGTCTTACCGCCAAAGACGTCCATTGGATGTGGGTTTTCATTTGCACACAACTATATTTTAATAAAACATTGAAGTCCGCCTGTCAATGACTTTCCCTAAAATTGTGTTCTGTTGCACCCCCTATTGTTAAATTATAAATAAATAAAAAAAACACAATATTTTGTGATTTCAATGATCTTGAATATATATATATGTGACAGCGGCTGGTGATTTGGTCCGCAACTCGGCAAACCCCGAAATGCGCTAGAGGGCAAAATACATCAAAAAACGTTCTTTTTTCGTTTTTTTTTTTTTTTTGTATTACCAAAGTTGAAGTTGTGAAGAACCCACTTACTATAACAGACAACAATTTTAGGTTCACGAAATACGTATAATTAGTCTGCAAACTAAGCTTGTTTTTAGCTGATTTCGAGTCGGGTTTGGGGGCGGGCAGATCGATTAGCATGTTTTGTTTTCATTGGCTATTGCTTCCGGGTTCTCCGCCCCCCACCCTTCCCCAACACGCCAGCTTTGTTTACATTCAGTCCCAAGTTAACCATGGATGCTACAGCTTTTGCTAAAGAGAAGACGGGGATGGCATCCAGGACATGGAAAGAGTTTTAAGAGCAGCTAAAACTCCAGCAGAGCAGGACTCGTTCGTACACGGAGTTTTATTCTTGATGACCTGTGATACAGAGATGACTGTATCAGCAAAGCAAGTTGCTACCAAGCGCAGAGTTGCGTCGAACGACGTACCAGATTCACACCACCGCCAAGCATTCTGCTTTGCTTTGGGGTAAGCTGATCTTTATACTATCTGTGCTGTTTACATTACATTAACGTTAGTCGTTTAGCAGAAGCTCCTTTCTAAACAAGTGACTAAGTCTAGCTAGCATAACAAAGGCACTAGCACTAACTAACAAAGGCTAGCTAGCTAACGTTAGCTAACATGCTAGTTAGCTGAGCTAGCCCTTTGTTCCTAAACTAGCCAGCTAGTCTATTTAATCAACACATTCTGGTACTATTTTATCTATATGGAGTGCCAGTACTGTGGGCAATAGTTTAATGTACTTTCTTCCTTCTATTCTATTGCAGTTTTGATGCTGAGAGACCTGGCATGGTTGTGGCCAGAGAACACCGTGATGCACCGGCAGTCGAGTTTCAGCTGCTGCGCAAGCCTGATGTCCTGCCCCCCAGAGAAGGTCTTCTTGTGCAAGCCCCACCCGGACTGGACATGGCCAGACAGACGTATCTCTTTGACAAGATCAGAGAGTTCTGTTCTGATGAGGGACGAGACGTCACATGTCCCCCGCCAAACTCCACAGCAGCTCAGAACAAGACTGTCCACTTGTAGATTCACTGCAGATCATCAGGACGGACAGCACTGCAGGAGAAAGGCCACAGCCTTTCCTGTTTTCCTGTTTGTATACTGAAGCGTTGCTTGTTCTCTTGCACAGACTTGCCCACACTTGCACAGACTGCATTGTTAGAATATTGAATACTGAGCTGAGTACTGTTGTTATTACCTTGAGTATTGAGCTGGGGACTGTTATTACTTTGTTGTACACTTGGTCACAATGAACACTTGACACCTTGTCTATAAAACAGACAACTGACTGTACACTTTAACACTTAGGCTGTTGCCTTTTTTTGTACACTTAACTACTTATGCTTGTACTTTATATCATGTATGTGACAATAAAGAACGTTAAATTTGAACTTCATCTTATATTGTTCTTAACTGCATTCACAACACAAGATTAATACTGACTCAAAGAGTGTGGGGTCATCAGTGAGAGAGCACCTCACTTGGCAGCCACTCTCAGGTAATACCCCAAGTTGACAGCCACTCTGACAGATAATGACAGATCGTCCAGTGGGGGAGTGGCTGGGGGTGCAGTTACCAGGCTATTGTTCACGCCCATTACCTGGCAGTCAGAGGTGTGAAAATGTTGGAGAACTTTGGAGGGAGATTTCTCAGCTAAGTTGATTTGGCAGTACTAGCATTCAAATAAGCAAATCTTCTTCAAATATGTTCAGATTTCAATGTATGAGACCTCATTTGAAAGCTTACAATCTGCACTTTCATAAAAAACTGAAAAATGAAAATGCCTAGTTGAGGACCAAATTACCAGCGGCGGTCACATATTCAAAATCATTCAAATAACAAAATATCGTGTATGTTTTTATTTATTTATACCGGCCGCCAGCCGTTCAATGAACGGCTATAGAGAATGCGCAGTTTCGCGCTGGCTACAGCCTATTATATGCACAGTTTCGCGCTATGTAAATAAGTAAGTAAGTAAGTTCAATTTATATAGCGCCTTTCACAGCACAAATGCACAAAGCGCTTTACAATACAAATAACACATAAAAAGGGAAGAAAGAGCGACATACAAAATGCAATACACACTGTAAAAAATGTTTGTAGATTTTACAGTGAAAAACTGTAAAACCATGACAGAAAAAGCCCATAACCACTAAAAGGTTGAGTACAGTTTCTGTAACAGTGAAACACTGTAAATATATATATCAGCCAAAACACTATTTTATGCATCTATTTTCTGGAAAAATTACATGATTCTACTGTTAAATTCCCCTGCACTGTGTTGATAACGGAATAATTCCGTACTATATATAGCAGCCATTACTGTAATTTTTGCATTTTGTTTTTGTAAAAAATAAATTTTGCTACTGTTAAATGTACAAACCATTGTGTTGCTAACGGAATAATGCTGTAATATATAAAGCAGCCAATACTGTAATTTTTGCATTTTGTTTTTGTAAAAAATACATTTTGTCACTGTTAAATGTACAAACCATTGTGTTGATAGCAAAATAATGCCATAATATATATAGCAGACAATGCTGTCATTTTTGCATTTTGTTTCTGTAGAAAATATATTTTGTCACTGCTAAATATACAAACCAGTGTGTTGATAACAGAATAATGCCGTAATATATATAGCAGCCAATACTGTAATTTTTGCATTTTGTTTTTGTAAAAAATACATTTTGTCACTGTTAAAAGTACAAAATATTGTGTTGATAACGGAATAATACAGTAATATTTAAAGCAGCCATTACTGTAATTTTAACATTTTGTTTTTGTAAGAAATACATTTTGTCACTGTTAAAAGTACAAACCATTGTGTTCATAACGGAATAATGCTGTAATATATATATATATATATATATATATATATATATATATAACAGCCAATACTGTAATTTTTGCATTTTGTTATTGTAAAAAATAAATGTAGTCACTGTTAAATGTACAAACTATAGTGTTGATAACAGAATAATACAGTAATATCTAAAGCAGCCATTACTGTAATTTTTGCATTTTGTTTTAGTAAGAAACCTATTTTGCCACTGTTAAATGTACAAGTCTGGGTCTTAGTGCTGAGGCTTCTGTGCCGAGTCCACCATCTGGCTCGTAGTGTTTCATTATATGTAGCGACACAACGATTTGTGTGCATTTGTAGTGCCTGTGCGGTGTGTGTGTCTGTCTGTCTGTGTGTGCACCCTAAGACCTGGGTTTAGTTTGCATAATCCTATTGTGCTGTCTACCTTTGCACTTTCCTATTGTGCTGAAAGACTGGATCTTGAATGCAGCTGTGACACATTAACACAAATAAAATTGACTAAGAGACATAGTACAGTATACTGTACATCACCTAGAAAGGTTTGCTCGAGAGCACAGACCTCTGCCCAGGATGCATGTCACCTGTTGGAAGGCACTGCCCAGTTTTGAACGGCAGTCCATAGGCAGCTGTACCCCGGCGTTGGCCATCAGACCTCTGCAGCTTGTCCAGAATGCTGCATCTCGCTTGATGTTCAACCGCCCCAAGTTCTCCCACACAACTTCCCTTCTCCGTTCTCCACACTGGCTCCCATGTAGTGGATCGCATTCAGTTTAAGACTCTGGTACAAGCCTACAGGGCAGTGAAAGGAACAGCTCCTCTCCAGGCCATGGTCAAGCCCTACACCCCTGCCCGACCACTTCGCTTCGCTGCCTCGGGGCGACTATTCACCTTGTTGCTCTAAAGCCCCTGCGGCTGATAAATGTGGTATTTTTTCTGTCCTGGCCTCACAGTGGTGGAATGAACTCACCACTGACGTCAGGACTGCGGAGTCGTTGCCTATCTTTCCCCGCAGGCTGAAAATACACCTCTTCAAGGAGTACTACCCTGAACCTTCCTTTTAGTGTTACCCATGTCTTTCTTTCCCAGGGGTGGATTAGAACTTGGGTCTCCCTCATCCCAACCGGCCACATTAACCGCAATACCAAGAGAATTAGCTCCCTTGGCTGAGCTGTAAACAGGCCATATATACTGGGGGAGTGAGTTTAACCAACAACTCTCTCAGTTTCACTCGGTTACACTCACCCCCCTAAACTCACTCCACATCCCCCTGGGTCACGGCACCAATGTTACCCATGTCTTTCTTGCCCAGGGGTGTATTAGAGCCTGGGTGTCCCTCATCCCAACAGGCCACGTTAGCCACAACACCAAGAGAGCTAGCTCCCTTGGCGGAGCTGTAAACGGCGATATGCTAGGGGAGTGAATTTAACCAACAACTCACTACTCAAGGACTCATAATGTTTCACGTTGTACATTTGCACCTGTTGTATTTGGACTTTTTGTCTTGCATTCTTACGTAAGCATCTGTTTATGCTCTGTTTAGAAGTGATACACTTCCAAACACTTCCATCTCTGGTAACTAGTAGTTCTCTTGACCATGTTCACTGCACTTAGGCCTGTAAGTCGCTTTGGATAAAAGTGTCTGTTAAATGACTGTAATGTAATGGGATAACCACTAATAAACTGTCAGTCAGCAAGGTCTATCATATCAAAACATAATATAGGGATGTAAAGGAATTGTGAAAAAACAATTTGCCCTCCCAGAGGCCTGCATTTTGGGTTGTTACTCATTCCTAACCAACCATGCTCTTTCATCATGTTTGTTACCAGGTCGCATCAGTTTTACTTCATCATGATTATAATACAATAGGTGAGACTTGCTTTAATTGCATATAACATTGCTTCAAACAAATATTTAAACTTGTATAACATACCCAAGTCTTTTATCGATCTAACATGCTAGGTCTTAACCGGATGTAATTATTCAACTCCATGTGACCAGTCCGCCCGTTGACTGCGTGCAGTGAAGAAGAAGCACATTGCACTGCGATTTCATCCACAGCCACCCGCCACAGCTACCGGACTTTCTAAGGTAAGAAATTGTTGTTTAGTGATTCCCCGTAACTTTATCATTCATTAATCTTTTGTAAAACACCAGTGTGCCAGCTAAGTCATTATTCAAATGTTTGAAACAAGCTAGTTTACTAGGCTAGTAAGCTAGGAAATGGTAAGGTAGCTAGCTAATGCTAGTTTGTTGGCACCACGTTCTAGCTAGCTATCTTAGCTGTGAGGAGAAAAAGTAACAGCCCTCCACACAGACTTTTCCAGTGCTAAATTCGTTTTACAGCTGGCAAACTTTAGCAATACCTAGTTTTTGGTTGGCCTTACGGGTATAGTGAAAAGAGCTGTCTAGTTGTCAGTTTGCTTTTTAGGACATTTATCGAGGCATTGCCATTGAATTCAAAGTATAATTTGCAACCATGCAGTTGGACAAAAAGCCCGCCAGCCCTATCCCCCCAAACTGCTGTCAAGAATTACTGTAAAATCGTTTTGTGCAATTAATGTGGAATCAACATTCAGATTCGTCACTCTTACTAGCTTTCCTCATGTGCATTTTGTTTGACAGGAGATGCAAACTGAAGTTACAGCTGCACCAATAATACTTGGGAGCTGCTGCCTGGTGCTAGCCTGGGCCATTTTGGCTACTTTACTTTGGTGAGTTGTTGAAAATATTGCTCATGGGCAGGGTTTTTCCTTGCTCAGAACTGGTCTTTGGGGGGTTGATGTGCGGGGCGCAAATATATTTTTGGGGAGCCTGCAAATTTTTCTTAATATAATTAATGTAGCCTAACTGGTTATGTTACAGTAAAGAAACACAGAAATGCAAGAAAGAGGGGTGGGCTGCACTTGAAACAAGCCATTAAACACATTCAGAGAGGATTTGAATTGCTATTTTAATTAACCATTTTTATCGTTTTGGCACTGTTGATTTTCCTTTGGCTCTGGCTAAATCCTCTGGTGGGCGTCAATTCCTCTCTGCAGGAAAAAACCTGTATGGAGTTTTAATGAACAGGGTTTTAATAAGAGCACAGGGGTAGCACAGGTAGGCGGGCAAGGCAGGTGTAAGGGGAAGGGGCTAGCTGGGCTGGTCAGGCCTCGGTTGCTGACCGACCCTACCGATTTGTGTGCGACCCAAATTTATTTTATGATCTTGTGGGGAAAAAAGATGCCTATGCACAAAGACGTAAAACTTCAATCAAAATCAGAGTTCCAAATAAGTTAAATGCCGAGACCCTTTTTATCACCGGTGTGGACACGTTTTCACAAGGCAAATAAATCTTTTCCATTTTGACCATTTTCGCTAGTTACATTCATGTGGGGTGTTGTTCGCGGTAGTGGTGAAAATGAAAGTATTTCTCATATGACTCACCTAAACAGCCATATCTTGACTTGAAAGGGTCGCAGAAACACGTGGTTTGAACTGGGACAAAGCTCTCGACTTAACGAAGTTTGAAGTTATCAAGCTCAGGTTAACAATGCTTTCTATGGGAGTGTGGAGCCTCTTCTCCATTCATTGATATAAAACCACTAGTCTACAGTAGCCTACATGTTTGGCCTGACAACCTACATTATAGTCACAGTGACTTGATGTGCACTCACTAATGTTCTAGGCTGTTTGTTATTTAAAAAAATAAATAAACACAATGAGATCTGATAATATAGGCTAATATAGTTTGGCAGACAGGCTAATCCAGCACACATTGGTGCATATAAAATTCACCAGAATGCAGGAAATGTAGCTTTTGATGCCCAAAATTTCCTGGTGGGGGGACCCTCAGACACCCTGCTTCAAGTACCACCTCTGCCTCGTTTTGAGCCAGGGAAAACCCTGACTTACCTATCTACCTACTGTACCTACCTACCTACAATGGGGTCCCCTCCTGGGGCACCTCCTGAGCGTTATGTCTAGCTCCTCCGAGGGCCGAGCTACAGGGGGCCAAAATGAAATGCCACATCTCATGTCAGGTTTTATAGGAATAGAAGGATATATGAATATTAAACATGCTGGTGTAGTACATGTAGGCTATCTATGTTATATCTATGTAAAAAATCCTACCTATCCATCGCTGCCATGGGGATTTCTTTTTTAATCCTACCCATGACCTTAACTAACAACCAACCAGAAGCAAACTTTTTTGGGGGTTTGGCCTAGGGTTGGGCAATGTGTACTCGAATATGACATCACGATGTGCACATGTGGTAGAAGGTCAAAGGTGATGATGATGGCGGCGCTACGCCCGACAGCAGCAAGCCACGCACTCCAATTCCTGGCGTTTCATGTTAATCTGTTCGTTTTACTATGTCAAAGTATCTTGCAATCAAACCTGATCATTTACAGTTATGATCGGAGAGCGCTTTTTGACATCCGTGCCTCAATGGAGGAAAACCTCGTTTGGTGCGAGGATCAACAAACACAGGCGAATAACCACCTATTGCCTACCTTTGTTATTCCTTTTGGGCCCTGGAGTAACGTTAACTTTACTGACCGACGGATTCACCGGAGAGGTGAGGTAGACGCCGAGGACATCGTGCGGGTAGAGCGTTGAAACTTTCTCCAAAGACAATCCATCTGTCACCCCCCGTTCCCATCCAGCCCCGAACCCAGCGTTTGCCGGCAAGAACACCTACCTCGTCTGCGAGTGAAGTTACGGTGAAAGTCGGGCTTCTCAATGCCAGATCGGTTAAGGAGAAAACATCCGTTCTGTCTGAGTTTATTTCCAAACAACAACTGGAATTCTTCGCAATCACGGAATCATGGCAAGTCCCTGGGGATTATTCTTCTCTAAATGAACTGTGCCCAGCTGGCTGGAGTTACCACAGCAACCCCAGACGCGGAAAGACTGGAGGGGGCGTGGCCTTCATGCACAAGGACAAATACAGCTGTTCTGTGTTGAACTGCCTCACATACTCCAGTTTTGAAGCTCTTCTGGTAAAAGTGGGCATGTCTGACCCCCTCCTGGTTCTGACCATCTACCGCCCAACGGACAGCAAGTCTTTCAAAGAGAGTAAGAATTTTACAACTCAATTCTCAGACCTCCTCAGTGAAATCATTCCCAGCCATGACAGAGTGCTGATCTTGGGAGACTTCAACATCCACGTTGATAATCCCACAAGGAGCTTTGAGGGAGAATTTATGGACCTGATAGACTCTTTTGGTCTCACCCAACATGTTTCCGTCCCAACCCATAAAAAAGGTCACACCTTGGATCTTGTCCTCTCTGTCAATCTCCCTGTCAGCAATGTGGAAACCATGACAGCCCATACTGACTGTGACCATTATGCTGTGGTGTTTCAATCCTCTCTGTCTCAGCCCTCCACTAACATTCAATGTCCTGCACGCCTCTCACGGTTTATCAGCGCCCAGACACCTGCTAAGTTTTCCTCTGCTTTTGCTGCCGCCCAAAACACCAGGGCAGGTGAGGTGCTGTCATCAGACCCAGAGGAGCTTATGTCCATGTTCAACTCCAACTGCCGTTCTGTTCTGGACTCTATTGCCCCTCTCAAGATGAAAAAGCCCAAACCCAAGGCTGTGGCTTGGCTAAATGAGACCACCAGAGCAGAGAGGAGAGCATGGAGACAGGCTGAGCGGAGGTGGAAGAAAGATGGCCTGCAGGTCTCTCTCGAGATACTGAGGGACAGACAGAAGAGCTACCACAGGGTGGTTAAAGCAGAGAGAGCCAAGTACTTTGCTAGTCTAATTGCAAATGCTCCAAACTCCAGAATTTTATTCAGAACCATCAATTCTGTTGTTTGCCCTCCTACTACTGCTATCCAGGATGCGTCCCCTACAAAGTGTGATGAGTTTCTGTCCTTTTTCTCAGAAAAGGTCGACAACATCAGAAGAAACATCCCACCCTCCACCCGGGACCTAGCTGTTACTCTGAGATGCTCATCCACCTTCTCCGTGTTCAGCTCCATCTCCCTCTCATCCCTCTCCAAGATGGCCGCCGCTTTGAGACCAGCCACGTCCCCTCAGGACCCTGTCCCTGCCCCCCTCCTTAAGGAGGTTTTTGAGGCAGTTGGTCCTCACATCCTGTCCATCATCAACTGCTCCCTGGCCACAGGTATCGTTCCATCATGCCTAAAAGAAGCGGTGGTCCAGCCCCTTCTTAAGAAAGCCAGCCTAGATCCCACTATCCCCAGCAACTACAGACCCATCTCAAAATTACCATTTCTGTCAAAGCTGTTAGAAAAGGCCGTTCTCAGTCAACTGCAGCCTTATCTCAAACACAACAACATACTGGAGAAATTTCAGTCCGGATTTAGGGCCGGCCACAGCACCGAGTCTGCCCTCTTGAAGGTGTTAAACGACCTACTCCTCATCGTTGACTCAGGGAAATGTGCTGCACTGGTTCTCCTGGATCTCAGTGCAGCATTTGATACTATAGATCACACCATCCTCCTCGACCGCCTCCAACAGGGGGTTGGCATCACCAACACAGCCCTGTCCTGGTTCAAGTCCTACCTCAACAACAGGACTTTTTCAGTGAATATAGCCAACCATTCATCCTGCCGTGTCAACCTCACCTGCGGGGTCCCTCAGGGCTCAATACTGGGTCCCATCCTTTTCTCCATCTACATGCTGTCCCTCAGCCAAGTCATTCATCGCCATAAGATTTCCTTCCATTGCTACGCCGACGATACTCAAATCTATCTTCCACTCAGGGCAGACGATCCCTCTGGGCTGGACCGTCTGAAGGACTGCTTGCGGGAAGTAAAGGAGTGGATGTCACAAAACTTCCTGCAGCTCAATGACACCAAGAGTGAAATCCTTCTGATCGGCAACTTCACCTCGATCAGTCAGATCAGAAATAATCTAGGAAGTTTGTCCACCCTTGAAAAATCCCACGTCAGAAACCTTGGGGTCATATTTGACACAGACCTCAAGTTTGACAAGCAAGTGAAATCTGTGGTGCAATCCTGTTTTTTCCAACTGCGCACAGTATCCAAAATCAAGTCCTTCCTCTCCTCCAGCGACCTACGGAGGGTCGTACTAATGCTCATCTTCTCCAGACTGGACTATTGTAATGCCCTCTATGCCGGGGTCACCGACAAGACCATCCACAGCATGCAGCTAGTCCAAACACCGCTGCCAGGCTGGTGACAGGCACTAAGATGAGGGAACATATTTCTCCTGTCCTCTCCTCCCTTCACTGGCTCCCTGTGAAGCGCAGAGTGAAATTCAAGATCCTCACGTATGTCTTCAAAGCCCTCAATGGTCTCGCCCCAGCTTACATCAAAGATCTCCTGGACCAACCTACCAGCTTCAGGCCTGGTCGCCGGCTCAGATCTGACAACCAGATGACCCTGAAGGTCCCACGGTCAAAACTTGTCACAAAGGGAGACCGAGCATTCTCTGTGATGGCACCTGGGCTATGGAACAAGCTTCCTCTGAACATCAAGTCCACCACCACCCTGGACTCTTTTAGAGCACAGCTTAAAACTCACCTCTTTGTTACAGATGATCTATAATTTATGTCCTTGTCTTGTGTCTTAAATGTAGTTTCATTTTGTGTCTCTGCAGTCCCTTGTTTTTGTTTGTCTCTTTTTGTACCCGGGCTGCGCCCCGGGCTGATGTAACAGTTGGTTGGGGGGCGCATTATAAATAAAAATAACATAACATAACACATCCAAACATCGCGATGGACAATGACATCGTCCTATTGTGGTTTTCAAAATAAGTCTAATCCTATAAAATAGCCTACTGATTTTCATTATTTTATAGGCCTATTACTTAATAATTTACACTGTATTCTTTGTCTTTTGATTAAGGTAGGCAAAGCTACCTTTTAATTAAAAAACGATAACCGTGAATTTCATAATATTCTTTATCTTTAGGTAGGCCTATAGGGCTCTAGGTTTCAGGTCCCATTGGCAAGTCTAGGTTCTGATTGGTTTATTCTAGGTTGTCAGTTAATCTAAACCTGTCAATCAGAAATAGGCCTAAAGCTTTAAGTAGGGCCCTATGATTTCAGCAGACGGAATCGCAGAATTTGTTAGCCTAATAAAAATGGAATCAACTGTAAAACGTGGAACATAGCAGAGTTTTCCATAATTTGCCTAAAATTGATCAATTAAACATACACAGACATGGTAGCGTGCTTCCAACTGCTTCTGTTAAGTTTAAAAAGGGAAAGAAGGCTGAGAGCTGCTCTAGACTCCCGTTATGTGACAAGTGAAGTCTGATAGCGCTGCTCTTGTGAGGCTGTCACTCGCTGCCTGGTGTGCGAGGGAGTGAATGAGAGCAGGGTTTATAGCGTCCGTCTTGTATTGATTACATGCTTAGTATTTTACAAATCAGAGTTGTTGTTTTTTATTAACCTGGGCGCTGATACACGAAGATGAACTCAATGTGTTTTAAAAAAGCAACATGACGATGGGCAAGCATGCTAATAAATAGGCTATCCCCGACACCGAGACATCGGTAACAGCGACAATCCAAGCACTCACCAAGCTCAAAAGAGGCTGACACTCATGTAGGTTACTTCAATGGAGATGTCTGTGATAGATGGGAAGTTTGTTAGGGAGCTCATAGTTCCATAGGTTGCTTTTTCTACATTAGTCTATTGCCTAGATTTTTCCATCACTTGCATTACTTTTTCAGGTAGCCTACAGTAAGAGAACTCGGTATTGAAGCACTTGCCTTGATAAAAGTGAAATATTGTGTTGCATTTAAAACACTGGTGGTTCATTTATGACCCTGGGAAGTACAGTAGCTAACTGGACTTATTAATGAAAAGCCCTCTGGTCTCAATGTGGCAGTTTGCACAGAGATGTAACAATGTTTTCTCAATCATCGTATTTGGCTATTAAACATTGGCGATGGACGATGACATCGTTTATCAGCCCAACCCTAGTTTGACCTCAGCTAGGTGGGGTAGTCAGGCAGACAGACACAGACAGGCATCAGCAGGGGGCAGGAAGGCAGGAATCAGAGGGGGAAACTCGTGAACAGAGATATTTATTAGCAACCAGGTCACAGAGTCATTAAAGGTATCCAAGAGCACAACTGACGTGAGTGTACAATCTGATCTTGGAAGCTGGGATAGGTACACTGCATGGTGATGGGATGATCCACATTTGTGTAGCCACAGCAGGTGTAGTGAATGAAAAATCAACATGACAGTTTTGTTAGGAGATTGTAGCTTTAAACTAACATTTATTTTGTCTCTTACAGGCTCCTCTACAAACGCAGACGTACGTAAAGGTACGAGTTTGTTTATCAGGTTGCAGAATAAACCACTCCAACTCCCGCCACAGCGTGTTCCTCTCCAGTGTCTGTCTGTTCCTCTCCACCCTCAGTCCCTCCCTCACCAGCGTCATCCACAACCACCTCATTGCCTATGGGAGGCTTTTCCACTTTTCTGCCAAATTGAGTAGACAATGTCCACCCTGAAGAGTTAATGCAGAGTTGAGAAAAGCAGCATTTTTTTTTCTTTGTAACAAACTTGTCTTTAGTGGCTCTACCAAAAGTGCACTGGAAAAACATGGTGCCCATTTCCAGGCATATCTAGACATATCATGAAGAAATTGCATGGTGTCGTGTTTGTTTTAGGGTGGGTATATTCCTGTTTGACCATGTATTCCTGTTGCATTTGTGGAGAATCCGTTCCGTCTCTCAAGGGGCATGTTGTACATTGCAAACTGCATCGCAATGAACCGCGTTGTATTTTCAAGTGTGTTGGAATTGGTTGTAAGCAGGTGTTTTCTGGCTATGCAGCCCTAAAGTCTCACTTCTATCGCCACCATCGTGGCACTTTTTCGGTTGCTGAGGATATGGCTGCTCAGGATATAGCAACATTAAAATGCACAGTTTCACTTTGTGAACACCAGTGTGACGGAGTCAAAGAGTTGGTTGCTCACCTAAAGGAGCACATTGTAGAGGGACGTCCTGTGAATTGCCCAGTGAGAGGATGCAAAACTGTGTTCACTGTGAAATCTTCATTCACTGCCCATATGTCCAGAAAACACAGACATTGTTCTGTAAATGCGATGTGTGGCTCATTCAAAGATACACATTCTGAATATCCTTCTACAAGTGAGCATAGTGCCTCTACAATACAGGAAACTGCCAGTGTGGCAGATGAAGACACTGCTGGGGACATGTCTAATTTCAGTGACTTGTATCTCAGAAATGTGTGTATGTTTTACATAAAACTACAGGGACAACATCTTGTTCCAGCATCCACAATTCAAAACATTGTTGAAGAGATTCAGAATATACATGAATTGGGACAGACGTATACTTTGACTAGGTTAAACTTAATTCTGAAAGATTTGTCAGTATCGGATGAAGACATTGCAAAAATCTGTGATACAGTGAAGGAATCTGACTTATTCTCAGCTTGCCACACAGGGCCTATGAGAACAACATACTCCAGAGCCCAGTGTTTTAAAGAAATGTTTAAATATGTTGGGCCCCAAAGGGTGTTTTCAGGTAGAGATGAGAACAGAACAGAAAGATTTGCATATTATGTTCCTGTGTTAGACACTTTGAAGAGTATGCTAGAGTCTGATTTTTGGCAGGGGCTCATGTCAGTAGATCATAATGTTTCAAAACCAGATGTTCTCTGTGACAGTCATGATGGTAAGGTGTTTAAATCAAACACCTTTTTTCAGGAAAACCCAAATTGCCTGAAGTTGGTCTTATACCAGGATGCATTTGAGGTGGTGAACCTTTTGGGTTCAGCAAAAAAGAAGCACAAAATTTTGGCTGTGTACTTCTCACTTCTAAATTTGCCCCCGCATGTTCGATCAAACGTTGATCACATGCAGCTGGTTTTACTGTGTAGAGAGAATGACTTTAAAGAATTTGGCCATGCTAAAGTTTTCTCAGAGCTGCTGGCTGACTTGAAAGTACTGGAGGAGAATGGGATAACCATGTCAAATGAAACTGTTGTTAAAGGAACTCTTTACTGCATTACTGGAGACAACCTGGGCTCTCATTGCATTGGTGGATTTACTGAGAATTTCTGTTCCTCTGAATATTTCTGCAGATACTGTCTGGTTTCTCGAACTCAATTCCAGGGGAATGACCTAAATTCATGTGGACCAGAACGCACCACTGAAAATTACAAGGCTGCAGTTGATCGGTTACAGACTGAAGATGTGCGAGATGTTCAAGGAATAAAGTTCAGATCAGTGTTTAATTCCTTGAAACACTTTGATGTTTGTCTGCCTGGTTTGCCTCCATGTATTGGCCATGACATATTTGAGGGTGTCCTATCTTATGATGTTGCAATTTACCTGAAGTACTTTGTTAAGAAAAAGAAATGGTTCACATACTCTGTTTTGAACAGGCGCATTAAGCAGTTCAAATATAGAACCACAGATGCTTCCTCCAAGCCATGTGAGGTCAGTCCTAATCCTAAATCACTTAGACTTTCTGGTCATGCCATACAGAACTGGAATTTCTTAAGACTGTTGCCTCTAATAATTGGAGACAGAGTGCAAAATCCACAAGATGATGTGTGGCAACTACTTCTACAACTGAAAGACATAGTTGACTTGATTTGTGCTCAGAAGATTTCCAGGCCTCAGGTTACTTATCTGGAAGCTCTCATTCAAGAATATTCAGAATCCAGGAAGACACTGATGAGATTATGGACTATGCGCTTTGAAAGCAAGCATAGGTACTTTAAACGATGTGCAAGGCATTTGAAGAATTTTAAAAATCTGTGTCTCACTCTTTCAGAAAGACATCAGATGCTTCAGGCCTATCTTTCAGATGGGTCAGCATGCCGTCCAGCCTTGCAAATGAAAGACAGCTCGCCATTTTACTCTGAGCTTTACAGTGAGCAAGTTAAATGTGCAGTCTTACAATTTGGCTTCACTGAAAGTAATGCAAAGATTTCTGTAGATGTGCAATATAACGGGATAACATACAAGAAGGGGCAATTTGTTGTCACTAGGAATGATGATTCAGTAGAGTTTGGTGAACTCATCCTCATTGTAGTGAAAGATGATTCTGCACTTAATTTTCTGATGAGAGTATATTCAGCCGAATTTCTGAACTGATTGACATGTGGCCATTATCATCGTACATGAAAAGTGGATACCAAATAGTCCCACGGAAGCACAGTGTATTGTCAGATTAGATGCTTAGATGTCAGTAGTTTATTTTTTATTATATTTCTTTTGATAGACATGGCAGATATAGAAGAATCACATATGCTGAAGATAAGCAGTGCCATTACTGCAGTCTTTCCAGACCTTCCTGTAGCAGTTTTCAATTCAGTAGTAGAAACTTTGAAGACACTTGGGATGGAGACCACAGATGAGCTGCAGTACGTTACAGAACAAGACTTACTGCCAGTGTTGAAGCCAATCCAAGCCAGAAGACTGGTTGGTGCCTGGGCCCAGAACAGTAAGTGTATTGGAATCAAGTTTCATGAATTCAAAAATGGCCATCACACCAGAGCACAAACTAATAATATATTCAATTCTGAACAGAGCAGCATAACATCATTCAGGGGTTAATGTATTGAAATCTCCTTTGTTCTTCTGTTACAGAATCAAGCACTTCAACTCCCGCCACAGCGTGTTCCTCTCCAGTGTCTGTCTCTTCCTATCCACCCTCAGTCCCTCCCTCACCAGCGTCATCCACAACCACCTCATCGCCTGTGGGAGGCTGTTCACTTTTGTGTCAAACTGGGTAGACAATTTTCAGATACC
Source organism: Borostomias antarcticus (assembly GCF_949987555.1). Taxonomy (NCBI): domain Eukaryota; kingdom Metazoa; phylum Chordata; class Actinopteri; order Stomiiformes; family Stomiidae; genus Borostomias; species Borostomias antarcticus. Next base: position 20,911,856 of record NC_140253.1, read on the forward strand.
ATGGCAGAAGCTCCCCGAAGAGTTAGTGCAGAGTTTGGAAAGGCAGACAAGACCTAGTCCGAGACTACGACGAGAGATGGTAAGGATTGTGGTTTCTGACATCATGAAGGTGTGTAGTAATCCCACCAAACGGCACACTACAGAGATAGGCAAAAGAATGGTGGCCAAGTATCCAAAAGCTCTACAAGATGTCATCGACGGTGATGTTGTTGGACTTGGATATCATTCACTGGTCAAGCAACTCCAAGCGCGAGTTGAAAATGTTAGACGACCAAACACACCAAAGATAACGAAACGCAAGGCAGCATCAGATACTGAGTATGATACAGAGGAAGTTCCAGCAATAAAAAGAGCAAGTGTTCAAGACACATATGGCTGTGTGAACTGGGAGCTGAAACATTTGCCACTCTCTGAGACTGTGGAGAGTCAGCAAGAAAAAAAAGAGAAGATGAAGAAGATGTGTGAAGAGAAGGACTCAAATACAGACGATGTGAAGAAATTGGTACAGTCCACCGATTACACACAGCGTGAAGACATCAACAAGGGGACAAGCATCGTGACACTCCGCCAAGAGTGGCCCTTGTTGTTCAAGGAAGCTGGTATGGCAGTACACTTCCAATGCCTTACTGGGGTGGGTCTAGCCAAGTCCTTCCATACCAATGTGGACAAGAAGGGTAGACGCCTCTTAGACTTCCTGAAGAGTGTTAGTGCACCAAAACGCAAACAAGTCCTGGATGCTCTCATCAAGTTCCAGAATGAGAGAGGCCAGTCGGATGGTTGCTCTGAAGAAATCATACAGATGGTATTTCTCTTGCTGGCTCATTTTGGTGAGAAGGAGGAGAACCTGTTCTATTTCGTTGAGGAGACATGCCTGGCCCATGATGTTCCGGTGGAGAGGTTGCCGGTAACACCCTGCATTATTGTGTGCGGTAAGCAAACAGAAACACTGAAAGACCTACCACAGAGAGCTGTCACTATGTTAAAGTAGTATCAGTATACAATTCTTTTGATGGTGGTATTTTGATGGCCCGCCCATGTCCTATGTTAAATGTAATGCTGTAAGCACAATTTGTATTTTTGGTCAGTGGTCAACATTGAGGCCCTTGTTATTGAAGTTTTGTTTGTATTGCTAATCATTTCAGGGTCCTCCTGCTTTGCTGCTAACATGTTTATGATGAGCATCGATCGCAAGGTTGTCAACGACCACATCACTTCTTTCCTGTCTGCCATCTGCCTGTTGTTTGGGAGTTACTACTGCTTCAACATACACTACCCAGTGGAACTACGGTCAACACTAGAGTTCCTCCAAAGGTACAATTTATTTCTTGTATGCAAGTTATTTCATTTCACCCCTCAATTGTTATATATATATATATATGTACTTTCACTTTTTTTTAATAAAGGTGTTTCTTCTCAATAAATCCTGAGAGGGGCACCAAAGTCGAGTGGAAGAAAAACAAGAAAATGTACTCAGTCAATCCCAGAGTCTTCACTTTGATTGCAGACCTTGCCGACCATGAATGGAGATAGACCATGGAAATGTGTCTGCATATACAGTACAGTAGATATTTGGTTGTTAGTTGTTAGTTGTAGCCAATGTTAATGTTTCCATAGAAACGTGTCTGCATATACTGTACAGTGGCCATTTAGTTGTTAGTTGTAGCCAATGTAAACGTTTACATGTAAACGTGTCTGCATATACAGTAGCCATTTAGTTGTTAGTTGTAGCCAATTGTGCTAATGATGTTTTTTTTTTTTTTTGCGTGGACTTTTTCATTTGTAAGATGGTGTTGTAACCAAAAGAGGTTTTAACAATCAATTTAACAATTTAACAAACAAACAATACAAGCACTGTTGACAGTATTTCACTGTTAACGGACAATGCTCGTTTTTGACAACCTGGACCTTATTTACAACATATTATAAGACGTTTGACTCACCGGGATCACTTTGGTGTAGTTCGGAGGCCTGTAGAAGAAATGTAAAATCCAGCGCGAGCCAGTATATCCATGTAATGGCGGTGATCGGGGCAACGAGAATGCAGCTTCTAAAAATCTATTTTCTGCCGCGAAACGGTTGTTTTCATCAATCTGTCTGGATGAATCGCTAGTTGTGCTTACATAGAGCATAACTGTTGTGGTTTTCACATGCCATGATCTTTAGAAACGTCTTTCGAAACGAAATAGCTTCCTCACTTGCTCCAGCACTAATGCGCACAGCGCGCAATCGTTGCTCCAGCACGCTGTGCGCATGCGTGCTGGAGCAAGTGAGGAAGCTATTTCGTGTCTAACGACGTTTCTAAAGATCATATTACAGAGGCATGGGAAATACCACAACAGGCCTATGCTCTCTATGTAAGCACAACTAGCGATTCATCCAGACAGATTGATGAAAACAACCGTTTCGCGGCAGAAAATAGATTTTTAGAAGCTGCATTCTCGTTGCCCCGATCACCGCCATTACATGGATATACTGGCTCGCGCTGGATTTTACATTTCTTCTACAGGCCTCCGAACTACACCAAAGTGATCTCGGTGATTCAAACATCTTATAATATGTCGTAAATAAGGTCCAGGTTGTCAAAAACTAGCATTGTCCTTTAAGTAGCATTGAGTACTTACTGCTATTTATGTTGTTACTTGTGCTAAAGGATGTTCAGCATATACAGTAGCCATTTAGTTGTTGGTGTCTGGTATACTGTACAGTAGTTCAATCTTCAGCTTTACTGAGGGAGGTCAGGTTTTGTGCCTCAACCTTGTTGGTCCAGTAATCCCTTGAATAAAGGAGGATACATTTCTACAATGTCATTGTGGTAGTTTTTGTGATTCATGGAGAAAACAACTTGAACAAAACTAGTACTAAGAGATGTTTTGAGTGGCTTAATTTCACAATAAAACACTCTTATTAATACTGCATTGTAAGGGAAATTATGTGGAATTTAGTGATTTGTATTACAGACTGTTCATTGTACAGTAAAGTATTTATATTGCAGACTAAATTGCACAGTAAAACTATTATTTTACAGCACAACCTTTATATGGCATTTTAAGGGAATCTATAAGTAGTATTTTATATTATAGATTGTAAATTGCACAGTAAAACACCATATTTAAGGGGGAGGAAAATGCTCATAAGGCAAAACGTGTATTTTTATGGTAAAAACCTGTATTTATACAGTGCAAGATGGATTAAAACTCACCCCTTAACTGTAAAATTAGCAGTACTATGATTTTACCGTAATGGTAGAAAAAGTTCTACTGTATTTATTACGGTAAAGTTCAGGTACCACAGCTGCCAGTCTTTTACCGTGAAATTAACATGTTTTTTAAAAATACATATAGACTAAATTTTACTGTAAAAAAAAGTTTTTATGTTAATTATATGGCAAATCACAGTTTATTTCTATGGTAAAAATGTGCATTTATACAGTGCAAGATAAATTATAACTCACACCTTAACTGTAAAATTAGCAGTACTACTATAATTTGCCGTAATGGTAGAAAAAGTTCTACTGTATTTATTACGGTTAAGTTCTGGCAACCACAGCTGACAGTCTTTTACAGTAAAATTAACATGTTGTTGTTGTTATAAACTGTAAATTGCACAGTAAAACACTGTATTATTTCAGGACAAACCCCCCCCCCAAAAAAATGTGTTTTCATGTTCATTTAATGGCAAATCACTGTTTATTTCTGTGGTAAAAACGTGTATTCATACAGTACAAGATAGATTAAAAGTCATACCTTAACTGTTAAATTAACAGTACTAATATGATTTTACCTTAATGGTAGAAACGGTTCTACTGTATTTATTACAGTTAAGTTCTGGCAACCACAGCTGCCAGTCTTTTACCGTAAAATTAACTCTTTTTTTTTTTTACAGTGCATACAAAATACAAGGCAATTACGACATACAAAATACATTAGAAGGCAGTTACAAAATACAGTACAAGGCAGTTACAGTTACCAGAGGAGGGGAGGGGGGAGGGAAATTACCATACAGGCAGCCAGCCTCGACAAGCAGCCATACAATCGGCGCGGCAATATCCTGACAGCACTGTACTGTAATGAGAGAGTAGGGGGGGGGGGGGATGCGAAAGGAGGGGATGGAATGCGGGAGGGCTGGGGAGGGGGTGGGTGCGTGTGATGTGGTTTGTGTGTGTGTGTTTCTGAGTCCGTGAGTTCAGTCCATGTGTGTGTGTGTGTGTGTGTAAGCCTGAAGGCCTCTGGCTGCGGACTCGGATGGAATGTCTTAGCGATAACAGCAGGTTGCTATGGAGACGTCCTCGATCAGCCTCAAGACCAAAAGTCAACAGGGGGAGGGCAGGGAGGAGGGGCAGCGCCTCTTTAGCCTGTGAATCTTCAGGGGAGTTTGGGTGAAACGGCCTTGACGGCCGGGTGGGAGCCAAAGTAGATTAGATGTTTGGGTTAGGGAGAAGAACAACAGATTCAATGGTCATTCCTCTCTGTAACGCTTCTCTTTAACGAGCCTGGTCCTCAGCTCTGCCATGAATATGCTTTGGATAGCCATGAATTTCTCCAACAGGGAGATGTGTAGATGTGTATCCTATGTAGGCTATTATAAATAAGTATTATTCATTGGGGGAGCTTGGACTCGCTGGGGACTGGTGGAGAGACGCAGAGCCTCCCCAGACGCGACATCCTCCAGTTGGCTGAAGAGCTGCGCGCTCTGACGTCCAAACAGCCACCGCAACGCCCCTCGCAGTGTCCACAGAAGATTCCCCCCAAAAAAATACCTGCATGGTGAAGACAAGCTGCAGCAAGAACAGAACTGTCTACCAATGCATGAAGTGCACCATAGCTGTCTGTGGCAGTTGCACTGCCAAGGTGCAGAGGATATGCGCAAAGTGTATTTGAGCTGCCGCCTCAACCGAGCGTAAGAGCAGAGCGCATCAACTCGTCATGAGTTACTCGTGTATAGCTACAACTAGTAGCCCATAGCCATTAAAACGGCTTATTGTTTTATTCATATATCAACTAGATAATTCAATAATAATGAGTAGCCTAGTAGGCTATAAAAGGAATTCAATAGGGCCTAATTAGCCTTAAGTTGTAGCCTAGGATACAGTACAATCACAAGACGCATAGGCCTAGGCTACCGTAAAAAGCGTTGCGTTCTCATAGGCCTATTAACTTAGATAATTATTAATTAGATAAGTATTATGTATCTACGTTCTATGCTGCATCTGTACAGAAGCCTACTGTTTTATTTGGATCCTTGGCCAAAATGCTGTTCTTGTAGCCGTTTCATCGATTCTTCTCCTTTTGTGAATGTAGGCTATATTCTTGTTAAAGTGCGGCCTAGGCTTTATTCTAAAAAATATGAGAAAGGCGTCATAGGCCTACAGACACATACAAATCATATGTTGCTTTTAGTAACATTAAAAACAATGAAAATGCAAATCATGTAAAGTTGAAGGCCACGACTTCATCAGTTAGGCTAGTGTTGGCATGATCTATAGATGCTCAGGTCATAATGTCCGTTGAAAATAATCCCCTCTATGTGTAGCCTAGGCTATAGGCTTCTGCGATGAACAAAACAGCCACAATGTAGCCTGCTTATAGCGAGCGAGAGGGCAGTCTACCATAAAGTGTATAACCATAATGTAATATATCTAGACTACATGCATTGTGGTAATTCTTTATATAGGCCAGCCTGCCTATCAATTGTTTCTCAATAAACAGTTATGCCATCCTCTGAGTCCGAATAAGCAGGCTAATAGACCGGCAGCTCTAAATGCCTTCCCAATCAATGAGACATGGTTGTAAAAATGATATTTTATTGATGAAAAGGGTAAAACTCATTGCATTGATCGATGCAGTCCGTTCAAATAGCCATCAAAAGATAAAGTAGACCCATTTAAAATGATCAATTACATCTTCAAATCCCTTCTAATCTTGGCCTTTGATAGGGTTTTTTCACGCCCTACTGCCAATTATATCCGGACATTAACTATCTTGTGCATACAGAGCACAAACAATGAAACAATGAAACAAATAGATTTCCTCCCTGTCTGTCTGTGGCATTCGCTACCAGCAAACACTGAAAATACAGGTCCTCAATTTATTTAGATTAGACTAGCCTATCCAACTGGACCACTCCAATGAATGTTGAACGTAGCCTACTTTTATTCTTTAGGTTTTACAGAATCGGCCTACAATGTCCACACATGCATGCGCCATATCTGACTAGCTCGCCACACGCCAGCGAACCTGGACTAGACTATTGTAACACCCCCCCCCCTACAAATTATTTTATATTCAAAAAACTGGATGGACCGGTTTCCTAGCCCTGGATCGTGGGGAGGGGGGTAGCCTACGTTAGCGGGTGCTTTGCCATGACCGGCCATTCCACAGGTGTAGGATTGAATTTGCTTGTTTGATTGATAGATAGATGGATTTAACGTCCAAAGTATTGTGCAAGTATTGTATAGGCCCATGTGTAAGAGATTAATGGTTGTAACCATGAACTCAGCCAGAGGTAGGCCCTACTGTAGATGATCAGCATTTTCACCAGTCTCAATTGATGCTTTCCTACGTGTTGCCATTCATTTAAACCACCATCTCATCTAGACTACTTCTGTTGCTTCCTTTTTTACATTCATGCTTTCATGATTTTAGAGCGCAATCAACATTTTCCAGGATTCCAATAAGTCCATCCATTCATCCAACTTTGTGCTGAGCGCAGCGCAGGCTGGTAGCCTACTGTCAAGGATCACGACTGATGCACTCCCTTAACACGTCTCGCAACTCCCCAGACCATCAAGAGAATTTCAATATGAAAGACCTTAAGTGGGGTATTCCAGGAGGTAGCCTAATGTAGCACGTCGTCGGTCTTCGTGACGCACTGTTATGCTTGTTTGCTGTGTAGATCCAGTCATAGAAGCGGGCATCTCGTCCGGCGATTTGAAACAGCTGGTCAATTCACCCCAACAAGAATAGCCAAGCGAAGGACAAAAATTAAACCACAAACGTTACTGCTGGTCTTGAAACAACTGTGTTAGCCTAGTTCCATATGAGAACACTCCTCGGTCCAATTCCGTATAGTAGATCAGCCTGTGTCCACGTAGTTGCTAGCTAACTGGTGTGTACATTCCATGAATATCCGAAGCAATTATTCCCTATGTAGTTCACTATATGGGTAACACTACTTAGGGAATAGGGAGTGAGTGAACCATTTCAAACACATCTCTAGTCAGCCCCGTTAGCTAGCTTACTCGTCCTGATGCCATGTTCCATGAGAACACTCTGCTAGCTAGCTAGTTAGCCTACTGTATTAAACCTCTACTTGTCCCGATACCTTGTTCCATATGAGTTAACAGATACAGACCCGACGACAGTTACAGAGATAGACACTATAGATAGGCTTTGTTCGTAATAATTAAAATTACAACCAGACAGAGAACAAGGAGTTTGAGTTCACATAGTTGTTAGCTAACTGGTACAGTAGTTAGCTAGCTAGCTGACCCCTGACGTCTGTCCCCTGTGTTACGTGAATGGTGGTTGTTTACGTTGCAGTCTAGCTTACAATAGCTTCTCACGCCGTTCACTACCATTCCATATTTTTTTCTGATTTAGGGTCCCATGACGGGTTTCTCTCCCTGCTTCTGCCTAAGCCCTCCACAATACCACAATACAACGGTGTCATGTTTTACCGAAGGAGAAGTGAAGAAGACGGTAGCTATCAGTGGCTAAAGCAGTTAGCTAATGTTAAGATCATTCCTGTAGCTGCTTTGCTGCTAATGCGAGCTCGTCTCCGTTCCTGCCCGAGAAACAGAAGTTGAACTAATAGCATCAAGATCAAAATAGCTACAGGAATCATCATTGTAAAGTTAGCTATCTGCTTTTTAGCCACCGACAGCTACCGTTAATATTATGAAGCTGCTGTCATGAGCTAACTTGCTATCACGGTCTTATCGTGCAGCTTCATAGCCTGCTATTAGCAGACATCACTAAAGTTGACAAAATCACACTTGCACATCATTAGAATTCCAACCATTTATATGGGATTTATCATTCAACTAAACATGGAACCTTAATACTACCTGATATTTCAACCTGCTGCCATCAGTGATCGGCGCGTCTGCTTGTTTGCGTCATGAATATCTTACGCAATGACATTCCATGTAGTGTCCCAAAACTGTTAAATCATTCCCTATGTACAGTAGGACCCCACTTATCCGAACCCAACGGGACCGAAGGTCGTTCGTATCTCTGAAATGTCCGGATGACTGAAACTTATGTTAAAATGCACCAAATTTAATAAGTGGTCATCATCATCATCATCATCTTCATCCGCTTATCCAGGGTCGGGTCGCGGAGGCAGCAGCTCCAGCAGGGGGCCCCAGACATCCCTTTCCCTAGCAGCATCAACCAGCTCTGCCTGGGGAATCTTTAGCCGCTCACAGGCCAGTGCGGAGATGTAGTCCCGCCACCTAGTCCTGGGTCTACCCCGCGGCCTCCTCCCAGCCGGACACGCCTGGAACACCTCCCTAGGGAGGCGCCCAGGAGGCATCCTCACTAGATGCCCGAACCACCTCAACTGGCTCCTTTCGACGCAAAGGAGCAGCGGCTCTACTCCGAGTCTCTCCCGGATGACTGAACTTCTCACCCGATCTCTCAGGGAGACCCCAGCCACCCTCCGGAGAAAACTCATTTCGGCCGCTTGTATCCGTGATCTCGTTCTTTCGGTCATGACCCATCCTTCATGACCATAGGTGAGGGTGGGGACGAAGATAGACCGGTAGATCGAGAGCTTTGCCTTTTGGCTCAGCTCTCTTTTCGTCACAACAGTGCGGTAAAGCGACTGCAGAACCGCACCAGCTGCTCCAATTCTCCGGCCAAACTCCCTCTCCATGGTTCCCTCACTCGTGAACAAGACCCCCAGATACTTGAACTCCTTCACTTGGGGTAAGGACTCATTTCCTACTCGGAGCGGACAGGCCACCGGTTTCCTGCTGAGAACCATGGCCTCAGATTTAGAAGTGCTTATTCTCATCCCAGCCGCTTCACACTCAGTTGCGAGCCTATCCAGAGAGTGCTGGAGGTCGCAGGCAGCTGATGCCATCAGGACCACATCATCTGCAAAAAGCAGTGACGTGATCCCCAGCTCACCGAACTGCAAACCCTCCTCCCCCCGGCTACGCCTCGATATCCTGTCCATGAAAATCACAAACAGGATTGGTGACAAAGCGCAGCCCTGGCGGAGGCCAACACCCACCGGAAAGGAAGACGACTTAATAAGTGGTATACTTGTATATAGACTCATAATAGACAGATAAATACCCTTAATTACTTGTGAAAATGCATCAAAATTGCAATCAAATAGCCAACTAAACTAATATAGCCTAGCATAATAGACCTACAGTAGCCTATAATAAAATAACCGAAGTTCCACTTGAGTGCATGCTTTGATCAAATACTGTACTTTATTCTCAAATGAAGCGTACGCTGAATCGATAGTCTACTGTATTCACAGAACAAAATGGTATAGCTTTAAAACAACCCAACATTAGAACAATTAGAGCAAATGATAATCAATAAATAAATAAATGAAATGACAGACAAGTTGTCGTGTCTTAGGCTATTGTAGCCTAAAAGACAGTCTCTAAAACAACCGATGTAGGCTAACGTGGCCTAGGCTATAGGCTATTAACAAATACAGTAGGTCTAGTAGGCTAATCTACAAGCCCACACGTCTGTGTTCCTGAAGTCCATTAACCGGGAACGAAAAATGACTCGATGCTGCTTCAGGTTGCTGACGCGCTTTCTGGCTACCAAGGAATGCAGCTCTCGCGCAGCAGACTCGTTCGCGTTTTGCGCTCGACATTAGAGTAACAAAGAAATGAAACGTGACAGTAGGCTACAGCCTACAGGCAACATGTAGATCCACATACAGTTCTGTTTTTATTCACAGTAGTATACAGTATTGTAATGAAAATCAATACTAAAAAAAAAACGTTTTTTAAGCCTGTCCGGTAGACCGGGAGGTTCGGATCTCTGAAGTTCGGATGAGTGGGGTCCTACTGTAATTCACTATGAGTAGCACTACATAGGGAATAGGGAGTGAGTGAACCATTTCAAACACATCTCTGGTCATCTCCGTTAGCCATCTTACTCGTCCTGATGCCATGTTCCATATGAGAACACTCAGTTAGCCTAATATATTAAACTTCTACTTGTCCCAACACATGAGTTAACAGATATAGACCCGGCGACAGTTACAGAGATAGAAACTATAGATAGATAGGCTTTGTTCGTAATAATTGAATTACAACCAGACGGAGAACAAGGAGCAACAAACAGCAGAGAGGAGACAAATGAGCGCGCAAACCTCCCTCCCGTTCTCTTTTATTTCCATCCATTCATCCATCTTCATCCGCTTATCCGGGGTCGGGTCGTGGAGGCAGCAGTTCCAGCAGGGGGCCCCAGACATCCCTTTCCCTGGCAGCATCAACCAGCTCTGCCTGGGGAATCTTTAGCCGCTCCCAGGCCAGTGCGGAGATGTAATCCCGCCACCTAGTCCTGGGTCTACCCCGCGGCCTCCTCCCAGCTGGACACGCCTGGAACACCTCCCTAGGGAGGCGCCCAGGAGGCATCCTCACTAGATGCCCGAACCACCTCAACTGGCTCCTTTCGACGCAAAGGAGCAGCGACTCTACTCCGAGTCTCTCCCGGATGACTGAACTTCTCACCCGATCTCTCAGGGAGACCCCAGCCATCCTCCGGAGAAACCTCATTTCGGCCGCTTGTATCCGTGATCTCGTTCTTTCGGTCATGACCCATCCTTCATGACCATAGGTGAGGGTGGGAACAAAGATAGACCGGCAGATCGAGAGTTTGCCTTTTGGCTCAGCTCTCTTTCGTCACAACAGTGCGGTAAAGTGACTGCAGAACCGCACCACCTGCTCCGATTCTCCGGCCAAGCTCCCTCTCCATGGTTCCCTCACTCGTGAACAAGATCCCCAGATACTTGAACTCCTTCACTTGGGGTAAGGACTCATTTCCTACTCGGAGCGGACAGACCGCCGGTTTCCTGCTGAGAACCATGGCCTCAGACTTAGAAGTGCTGATTCTCATCCCAGCCGCTTCACACTCAGTTGCGAACCTATCCACAGAGTGCTGGAGGTCGCAGGCAGATGTTGCCATCAGGACCACATCATCTGCAAATAGCAGCGACGTGATCCCCAGCTCACCGAACTGCAAACCCACCTCCGCGCGGCTACACCTCGATATCCTGTCCATGAAAATCACAAACAGGATTGGTGACAAAGTGCAGCCCTGGCGGAGGCCAACCCCCACCGGAAAGGAAGATGACTTACTGCCGAGGACATGGACACAGCTCTCGCTCTGGGTGTACAGGGATTGGATGGCCCTAAGTAGGAATCCCCTCACCCCATACTCCCGTATAACCCTCCACAAGACCTCTCGAGGGACCCGGTCATAAGCCTTCTCCAAGTCCACAAAACACATGTAGACAGCTTGGGCAAATTCCGAAGCACCCTCCAAGATCCTTGCGAGAGTGAAGAGCTGGTCTGTGGTTCCACGACCAGGACGAAATCCGCATTGTTCCTCTTCGATCTGAGGTTCGACTATCGGCCGGACCCTCCTTTCCAGCACCTTGGAGTACACTTTCCCTGGGAGGCTGAGTAATGTGATGCCTCTATAATTGGCACACACCCTCTGTTTCCCTTTTTTAAATATCGGGACCACCACCCCAGTCTGCCACTCCTTTCGCACTGACCCGGACTTCCACGCAATGTTAAAGAGGCGTGTCAACCAAGACAGCCCCTCAACACCCAGCGCCTTCAGCATTTCTGGACGGATCTCATCAGTCCCTGGGGCTTTGCCACTGTGGAGTTGTTTGACTACCTCAGTGACCTCCTCCAAGGACATTGAAGATGACCCCCCATCATCTTCCGGCTCTGCCTCGATCATAGAGGGTGGATTAGTTGGGCTCAGGAGTTCCTCAAAGTGCTCCTCAGTTGAGGTCAGCAGTGTCCCTTCCTTGCTGTATACAGCTTGGATGGTCCCCCGCTTTCCCTTCCTGAGGTGTCTGATGGTCTTCCAGAAACACTTTGGTGCCGACCGAAAGTCCTTCTCCATGGTTTCTCCGAACTCCTCCCACACCCGCTGCTTTGCCTTGGTCACGGCCGAAGCCGCAGCCCTCCGGGCCAGCCGATACCCTGCAACTGCTTCTGGAGTCCCCCGGGCTAACATATCCCGGAAGGCCTCCTTCTTCAGTCGGACGGCTTCCCTGACCACCGCTGTCCACCACGGTGTCCTAGGGTTACCGCCCCTTGAGGTACCTATGGCCCTCAGGCCGCAGCTCCCAGCCACAGCTTCAGCAATGGAGGCTTTGAACACCCAGTTCACCCTCACTACATGCTTGGGTTTTCCAGGTCTGTCCAGAGGTTTCCCCCGCCATCGAAACCAGCTCACCACCAGATGTGATCAGTGGACAGCTCTGCCCCTCTCTTTACCCAAGTGTCCACAACACATGGCCTCAGATCGGCTGATACAATAACAAAATCTATCATCGTTCTTCGGCCTAAGGTGTTCTAATGCCAGGTGTACTTGTGGGCATCCTTGTGTTCGAACATGGTGTTTGTTATGGACAAACTGTGACTAGCACAGAAGTCCAACAACAAAACACCACTCGGGTTCAGATCGTGGTGGCCATTCCTCCCAATCACGCACCTCAAAGTTTGTCCATCATTGCCCACGTGTGCATTGAAGTCCCCCAATAGGACAGTGGAGTCCCCCCCCCCCCCCCCCCACAGTCCTAAGGCGCAGGGAGGCGACCCTCTCGTCCACTGGGGTGAACTCCAGCACAGAGGCGCTCAGCTGGGGGCTAGCTAGTATAGCCACACCTGCCTTACGCCTCATACCGTGAGCAACTCCGGAGAAGAACAGGGTCCAACCCCTATCCAGGAGTTTGGTTCCGGTGCCGGTGCTGTGCATGGAGGTTAGCCCCACCAGGTGTAATTGGTATCGCTCCACTTCCCTCACAAGCTCCGGCTCCTTCCCCCCCAGCGAGGTCACGTTCACTGTCCCCAGTGCTAGCCTCTGCCGCTCGGGTCCGGTCCGTCGGTGCCCACCGCTTTCACTGCCACCTAGTTGGCAGCGCACCTGACCCCGACAATTCCTCCCATGGGTGGTGGGTCCACGGGACGGAGGAGATGGTGTTTCCATGTAGCTCTTTCGGGATGGGCCTGGCCGGGCTCCGTGGTAAGCCCAGCCACCAGGCGCTCGCAGTCTCCAGACAAGGGCCCCGGGCTTCCTCCGGGCCGGGTCTCTCTTCCTCTTTGGTCTTCCATCATGGTTTTTTTTCCTGTTACCCCAGGTAGGGTGGCTAGGGGGTACTACCACTTGCCCAAGGTGGACCCCCAGACTAGTGGAGGGAAGGAGCCGTCTTACTTCTCCATTCTAGTTCGCACTGAAACTAGCCACTGCCCATCTGCTCTTTTATTTCTGCTTAAGCAAAATAATATAAACCATGCAAAAATTTAAAAAAGAAAGCTTAATCCCGCATCACCCAGCACTTTCCAATTAGTAATCAATTAAGCATTAATCAAAAACAGCCAATTAAATAATACTCATTAGCAATTAAACTGTTTATTAAGTAAACTTTAGTTAAGTTAACCAATTAATTTCCAATCAAAGCAGCCAGTGAATTATCAATTAATCAATTGACAATTAATATATAAATTAGTCAAAGCAATTAATCAATTATTATTATTATTATAGTCAATTATCATAATTAATCACCCATTAATAACACAACTGTCCAAGCAATCAAACAAAAATCAATAACACAGCAGCAAATAATTCACCCAGCAAACCGACCAAATAAAACACCACTAAAACAATTAAGAGACTATAATTAGCTAGGAAACAATACATAAATTAAGACTAAATCAACCAAAAACAACCAACCAATACCTATATCAATTAAGTCAATAAGCAATTAACAATTAAGTCACCACAATAGTCCACACCAATTAAGTAACCAATCAGTCAATCTATTAACTGACCCAAAAACCAATCAAGCAATCTAATATAAACCAATCAATAACCGACCACCTAAGACAATTGCATCTCAATTATGATCCATTCAATAGCTCAGCAATATAGCAAACATTGTCACAATCATCACATAATAACATAGCATACAAAAAACAGCATAAAGCATAAAAACAGCATAAAGCATAAAACAACACAGCATAAAAATAACACAGCTCAGCTTGCAAAATGCCCTTAAATACGCTTAGATATGAGAGGAAGGAAACAAAGAGAAGAAGAGCATATGTGGGGTGTGTGTGTGTGTGTGTGTGTGTGTTTGTGTGTGTGTGTGTCTACTTCAATGTATAATCTAGGTCAAGGTCTAATCTTCCCTCAACCAGCATGCCTGCAATGTCAAATACAAACATGTGTCTGTGTATTCATGTGTATGAGCAGAAATAAAGAATAAAGATTAAGTAAAAAGGGAGAAACAGAGTATAACAATGGAGTCAGTCCAACCTGACGGGAACCTGAAGGGTCCGCCCCCTCCTGACACCGGAGTCCACTGGGACTCTCACTCTGCTGCTATAACATCGCTCAGGTGCACAAAACAAAACAAACAACAAAGATAGTTCAGTGTCCCATTAAAGCCAGCTTAAAGGACAATGCTCGTTTTTGACAACCTGGACCTTATTTACTACAAATTATAAGACGTTTGACTCACCGAGATCACTTTGGTGTAGTTCGGAGGCATGTAGAAGAAATTTTAAATCCAGCGCGAGCCAGTATATCCATGTAATGGCGGTGGTCGGGGCACTTAGAATGCAGTTTCTAAAAATCTATTTTCTGCCGCGAAACGGTTGTTTTCATCAATCTGTCTTGATGAATCGCTAGTCGTTTATTTTAGTGCCCATTGCTTCCCCCCTCCCAGCGATATCCGCAGCGCGCAGAAACAGACGTTGGGGTTCGCGCCCCAGCAACTCCGGACCCGCTGACCAATTCCTTGGCTGCTAGGCTGTCACGGAGGTGCCACGCCCTGTATTCCGCCCGCATACGGTACATATGGAACGGGAGTGAACTCTGTGATCACCGTTTTGACGCAGAGAAAAGGTACCGGTTTAGCTTTTTTGAAAAAAAGTAAAATAGAAAGAGACTAATGTGTGGTGTGTATATGCTTATTTAAAAAAGTAAAATAGAAAGAGACTAATGTGAGGTGTGTATATGCTTATTTAAAAAAGTAAAATAGAAAGAGACTAATGTGAGGTGTGTATATGCTTATTTAAAAAAGTAAAATAGAAAGAGACTAATGTGAGGTGTGTATATGCTTATTAAAATAGAAAGAGACTAATGTGAGATGTGTATATGCTTATTAAAATAGAAAGAGACTAATGTGAGGTGTGTATATGCTTATTAAAATAGAAAGAGACTAATGTGAGGTGTGTATATGCTTATTAAAATAGAAAGAGACTAATGTGAGGTGTGTATATGCTCATTTCAGATTGACAGTATAGGAGAACCAGACCAATAACAATAGCTTACATCACTCCTTTATACAACATAGCCTATTATATGGTGGTCCTTCGGACCACACCCAAACACTAAACATATATATATTTACCGGTAGTACAATAAAGACAAGACACACAACAACTCTGTTACTTCTCACCAACACCAAATCAACACTTAAACAAATATCCTTATAATCAGTCTAGACCCACACACTCATATAGGAACTATTTCAACAATAGCCACTTGATGGCACCAAGACACCACAAATGCACGCCAAATGTTGGACTTGCTCTCAGAGAAAGCTACAGTACCTAGGCCCTATCTTTCTGGCCCTATCTAGACTCATTTGCAGCAAAACCCTTGTTCTATTTCAACAGGAAACATCTCACAACTCTTCTCAATAATACAATTCTACAAAAATCTCACTGTCACCTCTTGATGACTACTCTAATCTCAGAATAGTTTCAGAATGACACAACTCAAAGTTCAACAAAAATCTCACTGTCACCTCTTGACGACTACTCTAATCTCAGAATAGTTTCAGAATGACACAACTCAAAGTTCAACAGATATTAAAGACGGACGGTGCATTATGCGCTATGGCAAACAACTACTTTACTACTAAATAATGGATCATCCATTATTCTTCTAACAACTACTTTGAAAGCATCATGCATTTCCCTCTGACACAAGTACAAAATAAACCCAACTATACGCTCTCAAAGTTAGGTGAGATACATCATGTATCATGCAGTATATTAGTAGTTTAATTTAGCAGATGTGAGATGACTCTTACTTCCAGAAATGTCAAATCAGTTCTTTAGGTCTGGTTGACTGAAGCCGGCCCACGGGGGGCCCGCGCTCACGAGGCCATTTTTGAGAGTGATAATAACGCTTACCTCTCTTTTGGCTGATCTGACCACTTGCCCCGTGCTCGCAGGCCCTTTTTCAATCTTTTGAACCAGACCCTGCTCGCAGCGCCAAAAATGTGGTGACCTTTGGTTTCTGGTCGTAAGGAAGAAGAATCAGATCCGTCGATGCAAGTTTCAATACTTAATTGAATCTCTGGCATCAAAATCACACTGCGCAGTTGTGATGAGTTCACTCTCCAATTGTCTAGCATGAACTGAACTCAAACAGAGCATCATCTGATTATATGAAGAGGTGTTTTCCATTAATGATCTCATTCTCTGAGTTATGTTCCGTTCTCCATTCCCTTATCTAAAGTTGAGACAGTTAAACAGTTCAGTTAAACACATTCTGTTGTTCTGTATGGTTTTCGGTGGAGGTAAATGTTTGAGTTGCTGTGCACCCAACAGTATGTGGAAGGCACACGGAGGAGGCTTATTTTGAGCTGTGGAGGGCACCGATTCTGGCTGTGGGGCACACTTCAGTGCTAAATACTTTCATTGAAACTCAACACGCCAGCATGCGCACCAAGCTGCTGGGTGGAGGTTGACACCACATCGTTGTCTGTCCATTTGTCAGCTCTATCTACTTTGCCGGCTGCTGATATAAAGCTACAAGGGCACTGTTTGACTTCCTGGAGCACTTCTTTAAATTAATGTTTTTGCACCCAATCTGACAATTTTGAGAGGCGCGTTGCATGGCCAAACAGTAATGGTGGACACGTCCATGCTGACAGATCGCAGCCATTTGCATTCATCGCTGAGGTCTGGCTCTCTCTGGAGCAAGGGGCGCTCTACAAAAATGTAGACCACTCAGAAACCGCTTCAGAAACTTTTTTTCCGACAAGCTCATAAAATAAATTTGGGTCACACATAAATCGTCAGGGTTGGTTGGCCACCAGAAACCAGCATGTTTTGTTGTTAGGCCTGAGATAAAGCTTCCCCTTCCACAGCCTCGAACTGTGAACATGCATCGTGCTTTGTCCACATTTTCAACTCCTTGTTCTCCATTTACCCTGTATTAACACACAATTTTTTTTAAATTTATAACTGGGGGGGGGGGAGAAGTACAATTATGTGTACACTATTCACAGAGTAATGTGCATATTATACAGGATATGTGTATGCAAGCCCATACTCATCCGGGTCCTTGAGGAAGAGCAATCAAGTTCTGATTCACAGAACTCCTTTTCAGCCAATCATCTTTCACTGCCTCATGCTTCATAGAGATGTGCTGCCATAGACATTAGCTCAACTTTTCATCACACATGGAATACTCTTTCCATCATGGATGAGGCTGAACTGACAAACACGGTAATATCAGTTGTTTACCAAATATTATACCGATCTTTTGACTGATATGTAACGTTTCACAAATTATAGCATGACTGTAGATCTGGTTAACATGGCACAGCTTGCATGCTGACAGATTTTGGGCACAGCCATGAGTCCAGTCAATAGATGATGCATGGCTAGATGATCTATCTTGTGTGCTTACAACCTTCTCTTTCTCTCACCCCTCCCTCTCCTGCCCCTCCTCTCTCTCTCTCTCTCTCTCTCTCTCTCTCTCTCTCTCTCTCACTGTCTCCCTCTCTCTCTCCCTCTCCTTCCCTATCACTCTTTGTCTCCCTCTCTCTCCCTCTCCTGGCCTATCTCTCTCTTCCTCTCTCACTCTGTGTCCCTCTCTCTCCATCTCTCACTATGTCTGCCTGTCTCTCTCCCTCTCTCTCTCCCTCTCCTTCCCTATCACTCTTTGTCTCCCTCTCTCTCCCTCTCCTGGCCTATCTCTCTCTTCCTCTCTCACTCTGTCTCCCTCTCTCCATCTCTCACTATGTCTCCCTGTCCCCCTGTCTCTCTCACTGTCTCCCACACTCTCTCCCTCTCTCACTTTATTTCCCACACTCTCTCCCTCTTTCTCTCCCTCTCCTGCCCTCTCTCTCCATCTCTCACTGTGTCCCACTCTCTATGACTCTGTCTCCTGCTCTCTCTCCTGCCCTCTCCTTCACTTTATCTACCTCTCACTGTCTCCCACTCTCTATTTTACTGTCTCCCCCTCTCTCTATCTCTCTTTCTTTATCTCTCTCACTCCAGCTGCGCACTTCATCAGTCCAGCCAATTTAGTTCAGATAAACAGAATTGCTTTCGATTCCTGTTAATATTTAAGCTGTTATCATGGCATTATGAAGCAAAGTACAGTGACTGATAATACACCACAATAAATGATCTAAATGATCAGTGTTCTATTGTTAATATGTACTCTGTGAGTCAGCTGCAGTGAAATGTACAGTAAACAGTAAAACACGTTTATAGCTCTACCTTCAGCATACTTCATCTGGGTGATGCCCAACAACAGTCAAGGAGCCATTTTGTACGGACAAAGCTGAGTACATTTTTCAGAACTAGTGCCAACAAAATAAAGTGAGTATTTTGAAATCTTAAGAGTAAAGGTAGGAGGAGAGAGAGAGAGAAAGAGAGAGAGAGAGAGAAAGAGATAGAGAGAGAGGGAGAGAGAGAGATGGGGGGCAGAGTAAGTGTTTCTCTATTTTCACTGTAAATGAGCAAAACCTCAGTGCTTCACAAGTATAAATAAAGGTTTGAAATGAAATGAGGGTTGTTCTTAAAGTGCGCTGTAGTTACTGTGAGTCGACTCCAAACACTGACATTATTACAACACAAAATGCTGTTTTTCTTTTCATATGGCTATTCACCACACTGCCCTGACCATCTTTCCATCTTCCATGAGACTTTCACCCTCATGAGTAACCTTGTTGATCTCTGTGCTGTTTTAGGTCAAGTGAAGCACACTGCACCTGCAGATAGCATTAGTCACTCATCTCTTATAATCCAAACAAACACATGATTCACACACATCACCAAGGACCGACTGACACACAGAGACAGTATGATGGTTTTTATACAGTATGGGGTGTTTAACCTGTATGTGTCTCTTTCCACAGCTCTGCTCTCAGCTGCAACGCTCAGCTCCTGTTTCCTGGTGGGTGGAGCAGGAGTGAGAGAGAAGGGGGAGGCACACCTGACCACACCTGAAAACTAAAGTATAAATAGTTTCAGCTTTTGCTTCGACAGAAAATAATAGCATCCCAAAGCCGAGAGGACAATACAGAGTAAGTAGGCTACTCTATTTCAAAATAATCTTTCAGAATATCACAGTGGACATAACAGTGAGAGAGATGTGAGTTGTTATTTAATCTAGTTAGCGTTTAACCAAAGTTTTCAAAGAGGGAGAGAATCAGCATTGTGCTCTTGAAGCTGATTCAGAGCAGAGTACAGATTTCAGAACTAGTGCCAACAAAATAAAGTGAGTATTTTGATCTTAAAGGGGTAGTGTGCCATTTTGGATATTTAGGCCTATTTGTGGTCTGTCTACCATGAGCCTGAAACATAGAGACCGTAATTTCACAGATTGTTCCAGTATTGAGCTAGCTGATGTTTTTTGCAGGCTCTCACTGGGCTACAAAGGAAGTCAATGAGGCATTTGTAAATACGATTAATAACGATGATGAATGTGCTTTTCTGAGATGGGAAGCACAGGGTGTAATCTCAATATGCTCTCCTGTGAAATGTATCACAATCCGAACATGTTTACGTTTGGCATGTTTGCATGAAAACTGCAGCTAGATCAATTCTGGAATGATCAGTGAAATTATGGTCTGTATGTCTATGTGTCTAGCTTTCTGTCTGCGTATAGCTGTCTGTCTGTGTATAGCTGTCTGTCTACATGTATAGCTGTCTGTCTATGTGTATAGCTCTGTCTATGTGTATAGCTGTCTGTCTATGTGTATAGCTGTCTGTCTACGTGTATAGCTGTCTGTCTACGTGTATAGCTGTCTGTCTACGTGTATAGCTGTCTGTCTACGTGTCTGTCTACGTGTATAGCTGTCTGTCTACGTGTATAGCTGTCTGTCTACGTGTCTGTCTATGTGTATAGCTGTCTGTCTATGTGTAAAGCTGTCTGTCTATGTGTATAGCTGTCTGTCTGTGTATAGCTGTCTGTCTACGTGTATAGCTGTCTGTCTACGTGTATAGCTGTCTGTCTACGTGTCTGTCTACGCGTATAGCTGCCTGTCTATGTGTATACTGTAGCTGTCTGTCTATGTGTATAGCTCTGTCTATGTGTATAGCTGTCTGTATACGTGTATAGCTGTCTGTCTACGTGTATAGCTGTCTGTCTATGTGTATAGCTGTCTGTCTACGTGTATAGCTGTTTGTCTATGTGTATAGCTCTGTCTATGTGTATAGCTGTCTGTCTATGTGTATAGCTGTCTGTCTATGTGTATAGCTGTCTGTATACGTGTATAGCTGTCTGTCTATGTGTATAGCTGTCTGTATACGTGTATAGCTCTGTCTATGTGTATAGCTCTGTCTATGTGTATAGCTGTCTGTCTACGTGTATAGCTGTCTGTCTATGTGTATAGCTGTCTGTCTACGTGTATAGCTGTCTGTCTATGTGTATAGCTGTCTGTATACGTGTATAGCTGTCTGTCTATGTGTATAGCTCTGTCTATGTGTATAGCTGTCTGTATACGTGTATAGCTGTCTGTCTATGTGTATAGCTCTGTCTATGTGTATAGCTGCCTGTCTGTGTTGCTGTCTGTCAAAGTGTATCAGTGTCTGTCGGTCTTGCTGTCTGTCTAAGTGCTTCACCATCTGAGTCAAATCCAATGAACTCAGAGCAAGAGGTTTGTCTTCACTGACTTCACCCTAGAAGAGCAATGGGTGTACAACTCAATGGGTGTGCAACTCAATGGGTGTGCAACTCAATGGGTGTGCAACTCAAACAATATTTCTCTATAACCTCAAAAGTGTATTCAAGTTATTTTGGGTACTGCATATTTAAGGCAAAGACTAGACCGAACAGATACGCTACTGCACTGGGCAGGTCGGGGCTGAGTTTCCCAGAGGCATCGTAGCGCTACGTTCATCGTAAGCTACGGCATTCATCGTAGCGCTACGATGAACATAGCGCTACGATGCCTCTGGGAAACTCAGCCCTGGATGGTTGTTGAGCACGACAGCTTCTTCCAGGACAATGGCAATTATGGTCACAGTTGGTAATTATGGTCACAGTTGGTGGCGTGGAGGAAATGGACACACCATCCTGAACAACCTTCAGGATGCCAACTTTCATTCCGCTGGTTTGGCTCTCCTCTGGAGCTGTATCCTGGTTAAAACAAGGACGAATGGTACAAAACAGTAGTCAGAACACGTATTTAAGTTTCACAATTTTGAATGATGCTTAGCACAAAACTATGTTGGTGCATGAAAGATACAGTACTCACCAAACATGTCTTGAAAAGAAAGCTGGGATCTTCACGTAGATACAGTACATGGGCAGACCTTCCACAACTGCTGCCTTGCGATGTTCCACAATTTTGGAATTCTGAAACATAGTGCAGAAAATATTTTAATTTAACATAATATAAGTCTTTCTACTACAGCCACGGCCGCTACCTTGTTTCCCACTCCCCGCCCCCACATCTCCTTTTCTCTGTGTCAGTTTTGTGTTTGCGCGTCTGTGCTGTGGGCATGACCATTACCCACGCCTAATCGGGATGGCCTCTGTCTGGACTGTGCACATCTCTTCAAAGTTGAGTGAAGCTCTTCCAAGATTCTTCAGGTATGTTTTTACAGATCTGACTAACCTCTCCCAGAATCCGCCCCACCAGGCTGCTTGCTCGTCTATGAACCTCCAGGCAGGGGCGGACTGGGGAAGTAATGCAGGTCATGCAATGTCCCAGTCAGCCCACTGATCTTGCGACCAGCCGGCAAGTTGTTGAGCGCGCGGGGGGGGGGGGGGGGGACATTTACGGCCATTTACAGCAAGCCGGGCCAGTTAGCGCCGGGAATATCCCCTCTGAATATCTCACTCACAGCAACCTGCCCAGCCCACACCGGCCCACTTGAGGACCGGTCCATCAGGATTCGTCCCGAGCGTCCCAATGGCCAGTCCGCCATTGCCTCCAGGTGATGCCCTTTTCTGAGAAGAACTCAAACAGTTGAGGATCCTTGATAGCTTTAAACAGCTCTTTCAAATCCTGATCAGCTCTCTTGAATGTTCTCGCATTGTCTGAATAGACTACCTTGCATAACCCTCTTCTAGAGATTAATCTTTTGAGAGCTAGCAGGAATGTGTCTGTAAACTAATCTGAGACCAGTTCCAAGTGGTTACAGAACAGGTGAACAGTGCTATGTATGACTTCCTTACAGATCCATCTGCTTTCACATAAAGCAGTCCTGCAAAATCCAAACCTGTGACTTCGAGACTGAATCAGGGTTTCAGTTATTCTGTCTCTCGGCAACGGCGCAGTGATCTGCTGTCCAGCCTTTGCCTTGAATCTCTTGCAGACGAGGCATCTTGCCCCAACACTCTTGACTAGCTGCCTAGCGCGCAAGATCCAGTATCTCTCTCTTACTTGTATTAGAGTGTCCCTCACTCCTTAATGCATCACTGTTGAATAAGCTTCTTTTTTTTTTCATCAAAATAGCAATCTGACTTTAATTGTATCAGATATTTAAGAAATACAGGTGTCTCAAATTCTTGTAATTGAGTCTCAAACTCAAGATGATTTCCAAGTTCGGACCAGTCTGCAGCTCACTATATTGAAGTCTTCAGTTTTCTAAGTTCTTCATTCATTGAAAGACAGTTTGGAACCAGAGTTTTTGATGCAAAATGATTTATTGGTCTCAAACAGGCAAAAACAGAGAGCACAATAAACCAGAGAATGTCTAGAAAGTCTGCAGAATAAGAATCTAACATTATGTTTTATACAATATAAGCTTGCTTAAACCCTACCTTTTTTATTATTTCATAAAGATAACCCTGTCCAGATTGGTTAGTGGTGATAGACACTATTATCTAATATGCTGCGACATCACTTTAGTTGCAGTTTATACTGGTCTGAACCTGTTGGCACTGTTTTGTTTTTTAATGAAAATTGTCTATAAAAACCTTTTTACGGAATTTTCCACTATTACACTTGTTTTTGGTCAAAAAACACATGGGATGTTGCAGACACAGCACTTTCCCAAACATACTACCACCTCTGGCTCCCCCTGGTCTAGACGTAAACGAATTACATGAGCCTGCATACTGTCTTCTCTCACTTCTCTCTAGTAGAGTATACTGGCTCCCCATACATAAAACACTTCCTGACTATTATACCTCTACCTCCATCTAGTGGACAATTGAAGGGATTACATGTCCTTGGTAATTGCTCAAATTTGTCTGTTACCACATTTCCAGTGTCTGAACACGGATACGTGGTTTAATACAAATGAAATTGAACTTAACTTTTACAGTGTATCACAAATATCCAGTGTAATCATAGTCTATTTCATGACCTTACAGTGTTGTAGATTCACATACTTGATCTATAAAAATGTTCTGTAATACTTCATAAAAACTTCATCACCTTCTCATGACAGTACTCTATCAGCATTTCTGAGTATCGGTTTGCTGGGCAGAACCCATGAGTGCTGCACTCTGAAGGTGAAGTTCTGCCCACCCACATCCATTGTATGACCTAAATGGTGGTAGAGCAATTATCAGACTTTCTCAAAAGTGCTAGTTTTTTCTCAACTTTTTGATCTGAACCATTGTATATGATCATGAGTAACCTTAAAACAGGGCTAAAAATGCATTTTCCCTTGACTACTCCTTTAATAATATTTATTGAAATTATACTAATCAATTATTAAAATAATATTATAACACAATTCAATAATAGATGGAAAAACACGTGGCAATATGAAAACACAGCAGAAATGAAAAGAATGATGTCAGATTATCACAGCCTATCCTAAAATCCTAAGCTTAAACAACACTTTGGCATCACCCCACATCAAAGAGAATGCATGGATGTCAACCTTACAGTGGTGTGTGAAGCGCGTTGTCCGGGCGGTGTTGTCTGACTCGAAGCATGGAGGAGGCACGTGACTGATGGTCGCTCGGTTTGATGAAGGGGGCAGCGCGCCTGCGCTCCCGTTGAAACAGTGATGGTGCGTTGCTGCACGAACGTTGATGTTCGCGGAGTTCAAAGTTCAGTTTCAGAGTTCACAAGTTGCAAATATCTCATTCAAAACCTCTGCTCTTGCCAGAGGTGGATCATTGAAGAGTATTTTCCTAAGCCCCTGTGTCGACTCAGAGATCTTAGGTAGCAGTCCAGTATGGATACAGGCTGATTCTATCAACCGGCACAAAGCTTGGATCCTTGGTCACGTGTTCCTTGGAGAAACACGGACCCTGGCAGTTGAAGGTTACAAGAGAAATCACGAGAGTGCACGAGAGGATGAGAGCTTCCTGTCTGATCCCTTTTAAGGGGAGACACAGCAGGTGAAAACATCGTTTTTCAATGCCCTGGTCAAATTTTAGATTTTGTGCTATTTTGCTTCCATAACATGCCTTCTGTCAGACTAGTGGAAATACGTCAAAAATACGCATTTAGATGTTATTTTAAGTTATTTTACTTCATTTAGTCTGTTTGCGTCTGTTGATTCTTCCTAAATTCACCAAAAGTTAGCATTCTTACGCAACATGCCATACTGTGACCGTTGTCTGGACCATAGCATCCCAGGTATCATTGAAAAGGTCTCTCTATCTAGCACAATGTTATCGCAACCAAACCTGATAATTTCATTTGTATCAGCAACCAATCGTGGAAATACAAAGGTGGGTTTGATGCTAAGTGTGAAATCTCATTGGCTGTTGTTGATTTCTGAGAACGTGATTGGTTCAGATGCGTCATGTGACACGTTTCCACTTCCTGATCTCAAACCCGTCTGTGAAGCGTTCTAAGCAACAACGACAACAGTGTTTGCTCGCAAGGTTGAACAGGAAACAAGAGAAAACAAATGGAAAGAATTACATTTATGATACAAAAAGTGCCTCTTTGCGCAAGTTGTCATTAGCCGGTGCTAGCATGTCCAGTGAGCAGCAGGGAGATGAGGCTAACGCTGCTCTGCAATGGTTAATCATTCATGTGGCGCGTTTGAATGAGCTGATAACTGGGTTGATTTGTCCTAATTGTGCAGAGACTGGTCTTAAAATTAACATAGATCCTCAGAATAGTGGGTTCTCTAGTACTTTGCTCTTAGAGTGCAGTCTTTGTGAGAAATGGCTATCGCAAAAGTGTCTACACATCGACTCGGCTTCATGATACAACTAGGAATGATGTTGCATTTGATGTCAATGTGAGGATGGTCCTCTTAGCTCACGAGTTAGGGTTGGGGTATGCAGCTCTCCAAAAGATTAGTAAAGTGTTAGGGATCCCAGGGCTTCATCTGAAAACGTATCAGAAACATGACAAGAGGGTGACAGGTAGGCTATTGAAACGTGTTCCCTCTCTCTCTCTCTCTCTCTCTCTCTCTCTCTCTAGCCAATATCAGAAGCCTGTACATACACAGTAGTCTCCCTCTCTCTACCTGTGGCATTTCTACATGCATCCATAAACTGACCAAATACACTTTTTTAATTTCAGTTGCTGAAATAGAGAGAGGTCTGGAGTCCTTGCACAGAAGCAGAGAGAAGATTAGGCAGGCATATGCAGATGTGGACCCAGAGGTAGGTAAGCTGACTGCCAATAAATGCAAAATGTTACAAAATTATTACAGTTATTGAGAATTATTACAATAATTCTCAATAACCAGCGTTCAGTGGACAACATTAAGGCGGCAATATTCGGTAGTCTGCTTCACTGTATGTCCACTGATGACAACCCCATGCACACCAGGAACATATTGTGGTTTTAGGACAGTTTTGTGGACTGCAGCTGAGTGGGTTCTACAAACCAGCTGCTTAGAACAGTTTTGTGGACTGCAGCTGAGTGGGTTCTCCAAACCAGCTGCCTAGAACAGTTTTGTTGATAGCTAGTGTGGTGCCATCTGAGGAGTGACTCTGTAGACCTATGACAGCGTAGCTTGATGTCTCCTATGGTGTTGCTTTTGACGATGGTTATATCACTTGTTTGTGTTTGGCAATCTATATTTAGCTTCTATTGGTGTTTACCCTGCATTGTTTACCACATCTTGTCCTGTGTATTTATGAATCAGCTTACTCTTCATGTTCATTTATTCATTCATGTTTTCTCCATGTAAAACGCTTTAAAAAAAACAAAATTTGGATAATCTGTTTTCTCATGCATGTCCTCGTCAAATGTGTCTGTCTTTGTCCATGATCTGTTTAACAAAATAATACAAGCTTTCTAAAAGGGAATGTTCTCTTCCCTACTAACATTGTCTCGTCTCTAGTCTCGTCTTACTAACATCCCACTCGTGGGCTGTACCTTGACGTGGTGAGTGGGCTTCCAACTAAACAGGTCTTACTTCTCTATACAAAATGTCTACTCCTGGACTATTCTGAATCCACAACATGCTGTGTTATTCAGTTTTCAGTTTCTGTGTTTTCAGATGTTGTGTAATGTTGTTAATAATGATGTGATTGGATATTGTGTTTGTAAATATTGGTTTACAATGCAAATGTATGGTACCTACATACAGATGTGGGAAGTTAGAAATGTAACATGCTGCAGCATTTCACCTTTCAAAATCAAATCTTCCGTTGTGAGTTGCTCTGTCCCTCTGTGGAAAAGAGGAGGAAGCCTTCGCTCCGTCGTGGGCTTGGTTCTCAGATGGGGGCTTCCTGAGCGAGGCCCTACCTCCACAGGAAGTGCCGGAGCACGGGGGAGCGGAGGGGAGGCGGCTTCAGCACAGCCCCCGTCTTAATCACCGGGACACTGGGACGGCGGGGACCGTGGCTCTCATCACACTCCACCTCTCACCGTGTGCGGGTGATTGTGTGTGTGTGTGCGTGTGTGTGTGCGTGTGTGTGTGTGTGTGTGTGTGTGTGTGCGTGTGTGTGTGTGTGTGTGTGTGTGCGTGTGTGTGTGTGTGTGTGGGAGAGAGAGAGAGCCTGGAATACACAGGAGAGTGTACTGATGGGACAGATTCCGAGACCTCCTGGGTTCTCTGTGAAAGAGAGCCCATCTCAAACAGAGGGTGTCCTCTCTGATCATCCCTCTCTCATCCCAGCCCTGTCTCATCCTCCAGCCCTGTCTCATCCCCCAACCCTGTCTCATCCCAGCCCTGTCTCATCCTCCAGCCCTGTCTCATCCCAGCCCTGTCTCATCCTCCAGCCCTGTCTCATCCCACCCCAGCCCTGTCTCATCCCAGCCCTCTCTCATCCCCCAGCCCTGTCTCATCCCAACCCTGTCTCATCCCCCAGCCCTGTCTCATCCACCAGCCCTGTCTCATCCTCCAGCCCTGTCTCATCCCCCAGCCCTGTCTCATCCTCCAGCCCTGTCTCATCCCAGCCCTGTCTCATCCCCCAGCCCTGTCTCATCCCAGCCCTGTCTCATCCCAGCCCTGTCTCATCTCACCCCAGCCCTGTCTCATCTCACCCCAGCCCTGTCTCATCCCACCCCAGCCCTGTCTCATCTCACCCCAGCCCTGTCTCATCTCACCCCAGCCCTGTCTCATCCCACCCCAGCCCTGTCTCATCCCAGCCCTGTCTCATCCCACCCCAGCCCCTACAGCCAGCCAGGGTCGGGGAACCTGTTTCCTGCTTCAGAGACGTGTGGAGACAATGCGTACTTTACTGTTCAGCTCTCACACACACACACGCCCACATACAGATGTGGGAACATAAGAATGTAACTTGACCCGCGGTATTCTAACAGGCGCTTTACGGCATTCCGCACCACCGCTCGCCTGCCCATAGGGGCGCAGTAATACCACGCATTGACCCATTGCTGTAGCTCATCTCGCACATTAGATGAGCCTACCGTTCTCAAACTCCTTGTTCTCTGTCTGGTTGTAATTTAATTATTACGAACAAAGCCTATCTATTCATAGTTTATATCTCTGTAAAGCTTACTTAATATTAACGGTAGCTGTCGGTGGCTAAAAAACAGATAGCTAACTTTACAACGATGATTCCTGTAGCTATTTTGATTTTGATGCTATTAGTTCAACTTCTGTTTCTCGGGCAGGAACGGAGACGAACTCGCATTAGCAGCAAAGCAGCTAGAGGAATGATCTTAACATTAGCTAACTGCTTTAGCTACTGCTAGCTACCGTCTTCTTCACTTCTCCTTCGGTAAAACATGACACCGTTGTGTTGTGGTATTGTGGAGGGCTTAGGCAGAAGCAGGAAGAGAAACCACTTTTGCCCCATATAAGTAAAATAATGGTCTCATAAGCATTTTTCGATTGTAAAATTGTGTTCACTTGTTTTAGTTTGCAAACATATGCAATTTTCTTAGCATATCTACTGGCTACATGATAACATAGCTGCAGGGGTGCGCGAGTGACATTTGGGCAGAATGAACAGGTGAAATGAAAGCTCTCGAAGAGATCTTTCTAATGCTTTGGTCAGCTTTGTATGTAGTTTTAATGTGAAAGATACATCTTGAATGCAGTCAAGACAAATTATTTTGCCTCTTAACTTTTGTCAAACCCCCTGGTTCCAGTCAATTGGATTATAGGCTATAGGCTACTTTCGTTTACAATGACGTTACCTTATGAACACAAATAGCTTAACCTATAGGCCTACATAAAAACAATAGCCTAAAACCATGTTTATTTACAATGTATTTTCTTTCATTGATAGCATGCCAATAGGGTGAGGAAAACGACGCGCGGTCTCTTTAGCCCTGAGACCATCAGGCAGGCAGCTCAGGAGGTTGTTGAAGGCTTAATATATTATTATGATATTATGTCTAATAATACATTCGTTGAAAGTACACAGGCGGATCTACTATACGGAATTGGACCGAGGAGTGTTCTCATATGGAACTAGGCTGCGCGCCCGCCCGCGACAAGAGCTGAATTGTAGTCAGCTTTCCCCGCTGCGCGCAGGACGCGTGCGTCCCCCGCTGATCCGAGCGAGAACGCAGGCAGAATGTCGCTCCCCGTCTGAAACGGCCTTGACTCCTGGAATCCCAAGGTCTTTCATATTGAAATTCTCTTGATGGTCTGGGAAGTTGCGAGACGTGTTAAGGGAGTGCATCAGTCGTGAGCCTTGACAGTAGGCTACCAGCCTGCGCTGCGCTCAGAACAAAGTTGGATGAATGGATGGACTTACTGGAATCCTGGAAAATGTTGATTGCGCTCTAAAATCATGAAAGCATAAATGTAAAAATGCAGCAACAGAAGTAGTCTAGATGAGATGGTGGTTTAAATGAATGGCAACACGTAGCCTAGAGGAAAACATAAATTGAGACTGGTGATAATGCTGATAATCTACAGTAGGGCCTACCTCTGGCTGAGTTCATGGTTACAACCATTCATCTCTTACACATGGGCATATACAATACTTGCACAATCTACTTTGGACGTTAAATCCATCTATCAATCAAACTAGCGAATTCAATGGCCGGTCATGGCAAAGCACCCGCTAACGCAGGCTACCCCCCTCTCCACGATCCAGGGCTAGGAAACCGGTTCATCCAGTTTATTTGAATATAAAAGAATTTGGGGGGGGGTGTTACAATAGTCTAGTCCAGGTTCGCTGGCGAGTGACGAGCTAGTCAGATGGCGCATGCATGTGTGGACATTGTAGGCCGATTCTGTAAAACCTAAAGAATAAAAGTAGGCTACGTTCAACATTCATTGGAGTGGTCCAGTTGGATAGGCTAGTCTAATCTAAATAAATTGAGGACCTGTATTTTCAGTGTTTGCTGGTAGCGAATGCCACAGACAGGGAGGAAATCTATTCGTTTCATTGTTTCATTGTTTGTGCTCTGTATGCACAAGATAGTTAATGTTCGGATATAATTGGCAGTAGGGCGGGAAAAAACCCTATCAAAGGCCAAGATTAGAAGGGATTTTAAGATGTTATTGGTCATTTTAAATGGGCCTACTTTATCTTTTGATGCCTAATTGAACGGACTGCATCGATCAATGCAATGACTCTCCATGTTTTTCAGTTACTGCATCGATCAATGCAATGACTCTCCATGTTTTTCAGTTGTACCCTTTTCATCAATAAAACATCATTTTTACATTCATGTCTCAACCATTATTATCGAATTATCTAGTTGATATATGAATAAAACAATAATCCGTTTTAATGGCTATGGGCTACTAGTTGTAGCTATACACGAGTTGATGCGCTCTGCTCTTACGCACGGTTGAGGCGGCAGCTCAAATACACTTCGCACATATCCTCTGCTATAGCCTCTCACAGACAGATAGGTGCACTTCATGCATTGGTAGACAGTTCTGTTCTTGCTGCAGCTTGTCTTCACCATGCAGGTATTTTGGTGGGGGTATTCTTCTGTGGACACTGCGAGGGGCGCCGCCGGTGGCTGTTTGGAGCAGCTCTTCAGCCAACTGGAGGATGTCGCATCTGGGGAGGCTCTGCGTCTCTCCACCAGTCCCCAGCGAGTCCAAGCTCCCCCAATGAATAATACTTATTTATAATAGCCTACGTAGCGCGAAACTGTGCATATAATATTATTATATTGGCTACATTAGCTGGTGCCCCGTCTTCAAATTTACTTCCGGGGTTTACGAGTAGCCTACCAGTTGAATGCGTTCCAGAAACAAAACGCAAAACCCCAACGTTCACCATATCTTTACTAACAAATATATTTACAATACTGTTATTTTGGGCATTTGACCTAATAGCCACCACGTCTTGACCCGACGTCAGTTACCGAGATAGATAGGCTACTGTAGGCCTAGATATAGGTGTTCGTAATAATTAAATTACATCCAGATGGAGAAAACATGTGTTTGAGAACAAGGTAATAATAACAATTAAACGTTATTTGTATAGCACCTTTCATACAGATAAATTCAGCTCAAAGTGCTTTACAACAGAGCATTTAAATTAAAGAATGTGAAACTTAATGATGCTTCATTCGTAGACTATAGGAGAAAAACACTGAGCCCAGCCTGCTAAATCTACTCAAAGACGCCACCTGGCGGTGGTGCATCACTAAAACGAAATAACACCCGTCTGAAATCCCACGAGATTTCCAACGGGATTTCCCTGCCAAATACCGCGACGTGAAATGCTGCAGCATGTGACATTTCTAACTTCCCACATCTGTACACACAGACACTCACTCACTCACTCAGACGCACACACACACACACACACACACACACAAACACACACACACACACACACACACACACACACACACACACACACTCTTGCACTGTTTAACTTGACTTGCTTTTTGTCTTATCTCATACCCTGTACTGTATGATAAAACCAAGCCCCTAGGTCAGTCTGTGAGGTCAAGTAGGCTTGGGGGTGTGTTTTAGAGTTTTTGAGAATCCTGGCCTATGAGCCCAATGCTCATTCATAGCGGATGGTCATATGAAACTGGATAAACAACGATGTGTTATGCGTTTGTTTACAGCTCAAAATATTGATTATTGTTCAC